>NW_015170911.1:98592-239150 GCF_001447785.1 Gekko japonicus | reverse complement strand
AGTTCCAACTGTCTTGCGGGGGGGGGGGAGTTTGAGGTGCGGAATGAAGTCCAATCAGCTTCCATATGCAAATGACCTTGAAATGCTGGCCCAATCAGAGAAGAGTGGGCTTGAAGCAGCCCAGCTGTAGAAGCCCCGTCCCTGCTCTCAGTCTGCAGATGGTCCTCTCCAGTCAGAGGCCGAGAGCAGACTGAACTGAACACGCTGGCCGGGGCTGACGTGGGCGGGACTACACAAAGCAGCCAGCCAACCCAGCCAGCATCTTCTGACTGACAGTTCAAGCCTCCAAACACTGTTGGTGTGCATTGGAATGTTGGACCCCGCTACGGCTTTATATAAGGGGAGAGATTGTAACACAGAAGCTCATGTGTGAGGAAAATTGATCTGGTGAATTTACATTTCCAAAAGTGCCCACTCTTGCTACATTTATATGCAGTTCTCTGCAGGGTACATATGTGGAGCAAGTCATATATGGGATTAAATGCAGACTTCCAGTTTCAGGTATGCATTGAAATGGATCCAGGCTCCACTGAACCCTATCTAAAATCTGTCCCCATCTTGCTCTAGTTTTGTACATGCAAGAGATATTTTACATGGGCAAACAGTCAAATCTGTGATCCCTATGTGCATTCTAAAATAAAGCAGGCCTTGGAAGCTGTATCAAGCTGTTTCAAATATCAGATTATCTGAATCCTTGAGAATATGACTAGGGAAGAGGTGAAATAAATATATAAAAAAATTGGAGAGGGATCTCCTTCCCACCTGATCCTGCAGGTTTACAGAAACATCTACTCTAGCCCTGGGTACCTCTCCTTGTGGATTCTTTTGATCTGCCCAGGGTAGTATACTTAGCTATTAGATATATGACATCATGACATATATGACATATGACATCAAGCCCTTCATAAAATTGAGTTTCATAAGCAGTTTTGGATGCCAAGATGGTCTGTTCAAAGAAAAAGTCGCAGTCGACTTATGGTGACCACATAGGGTTTTCAAGGCAAGAGATGTTCAGAGGTGGTTTGTCATTGCCTGTCTCTGTGTAATGAGCCTGGTATTCCTTAGTGGTCTCTTATCCAACTACTGACTAGGGCAGACCATGCTTCACTTCCAGGCTGTGGTGAGATTGGGCTAGCCTGGGCTAGCCTGGGCTATCCAGGTCAAGGCAGGAAGCTCTTAGGCTCACCCTAAACCCCTCTATGCAGAAAAAAAACTGATACAGCTGCATTTGAGAAAATAGTGTAAAAATCTACCATGATGTCAGTACTTTTAGTTAAGCTTATGCAAAGAAAACAGTCTGTCTTATTTATAGATCAATCTCCCAGGTGAGTAAATTGCACTGTTCTTGCTTTTTGGTGTCCTCCATTAATAGATGAAACACCAAAGCATTAGGAGACCAGGCACATTAAAAATACAACCTTTAAAGGCAGCTCGATTGTTATCCTCTGCATCAGAATTCCATCTTAATGCTAATGAAATCTCACAAATGTTACATAGCATCCCCTGCAGAGTCTTCTTCGCTCTGTTGTGGCTCTGCATTTGAATGCTTAATATAGCCCCAGGCAAGTAAGCCTTCAAAAATGAGTTCTTGGTTAACAGTTAAGAAGCTTTCTCGGTAAAGAACATTTCATTAAGATTAACTGTTGCTTCTGCCCTTGCTGGTAGATGGGCTTAGTTAAGAGATTCCAACCCCCCCCCCCCCAATATCCTGTTGGGAGGTTGGAGATACATTATGAAAATGTATTAAGCGTTTTTCGTTGTTTGTTCCCTTCCCTTGTATTCCAGTGATACAAATGAGGTGGACATCCCACCAAATACCAGAGTGGGAACTAAACGTTATATGCCTCCTGAAGTTTTGGATGAAAGCCTGAATCGGAATCATTTCCAGTCATACATCATGGCCGACATGTATAGTTTTGGGCTCATCCTTTGGGAAATAGCAAGAAGATGTGTTTCAGGAGGTAAATGGTTAAAGCGTTGAGTCTTGTCTTTCTCCATCAAATTATTTCTATTCACCTATTACGCACACACACTCATGCATACGCAAACCACTAATCTATTAAAAAGCATTGGCAGCCCTAAACGTATTTATTTCCATTTCCTTCTGCTGGGACTTATTTTTCTGGTTCTGTAAGTCCCCCTTTAGCTGCAAAGACTTATCCTCTGTTTTAATAGTCTCTTTAAAGATGCAATGCTTCATAATTGTAGTGGGAATTAGGAGCTCATTTATGGGCACTTCCAGAGTTATAAACATTACTGCTAAAACAGGAGAGATCTCCTGTTGTTTATGTAGAAATACAATGGGGTTGATTTTTGCTTAGGTACCCTGATTAACAAAGAGATTACTTAGATTTAAGTGCAGAAAAACAGGCATTAGCAGGTGTTAGGAAGAATTAGGGAAACTATAGGGGGGAGTAAGGCAGTTCTTGTTTAAAATTAATTCCAGAGCTAAGGAGATTGGCAGTTCTAAGCCATCTTCTCTATTTTCTTCCTTTTTTAAAAAAAAATGATATTTGCTGTATAGCTTTGCAGAGCTTTCCTTTAGCCCTCTAAAATGGCAATACAGAGATTTCATCTCCTAAACTTAAGAGTATTTAAACAAGCAGGTTAGGTTTCACTGTCACCCTGGAGAAGCTTAGGGGCAGGCATGGCTCACGGTCTGAGGCCTGTGTGGTGTGCCAAACCTCACCCAGAAGACTTGTGAAGTAATAATAGAACAATTAATAGAGCAATAACGGAGTAATTCCATTCTTTTCTTTTACCACTGATCTACTACAGTCTGCAAGAATTAGGAGTAATAGTTTCCAAGTCAAGGGTTGAAGGTTCTCAGCTGGCTTGATTTAAAATTAAGCCTTTTGGAGTACCCAGTGAACCCAGATTGTGCATTTGTGAGCCTTCTGCACACAAGCATTTTGCATGTTGACTGAACACACCGAGAGGGAGAGTGGGCCTCAGCATGCTGACACTGCTCCCCAGTCCTACATGACTGGCGACATTTGCAGGTATACTGTATCAGTTTGGCTTCTCCCAACTGCCATGAACCTACTGCCCAATGAATAAATTTCCTCACTTGGATTTTCATCAACTGGACTTCTTGAACCCTCATTAACTTTTCGTTGAGTAATATTGAGGTAATTAGTGAACATATCTTTTCAGGTATTGTTGAAGAATACCAGCTTCCATACCATGACCTCGTGCCCAGTGACCCTTCCTATGAAGACATGAGGGAAATTGTGTGTATGAAGAAGTTACGGCCCTCATTTCCCAACAGGTGGAGCAGTGATGAGGTAAGGGGACTTTACATATGGAGCAGGTAGACTGACCCCATAGTCACCTAGTTTAACCCGAAATGAGTTGGCAGGCTTTTCGAAGGTAGAGGAATACATAAATCAGACACTGCCTTTGCTGTTGGTGATTCATGGGTACCAATAAATACTTTTAGGAAAGCCATAAAAAATGTGGGTTACTGTAGGGTTGTTAAATGGAAGTGAATAGTTTGAGAAATCTTGGAGAACCGAAGTAGTTGTAGTAGTAGTTTTTAAAGTACAGTAATACTTAAAATAATAGATCTGTATTGTTATTCCCAGTGTGGCATAGTGGTTACAGTATCAGACTAGGACCTGAGAGACCCAGGTTCAATTCCCAACTCTGCCATTGAAGTTTGCTTGGTGATAATGGACCAGTCGCATTCTTTCAGCTCAACCTACCACACCGGGTTCTGAGGATAAAATGGAGGACAGGAAAACAGTGTCAACTGCTTTGTTGTCCCTATTGATAATAAAGGCAAGATATAAATGAAGCAAATAAATAAATATATATTGAAGATGGAAGAATCGGGGGGGTTATTTACCTGAGGGCCAAACTTTCCCCCCCTTCTCTTCCCACATTGTGGGACATGGGCTTGTTTGGTTTTCTTTTCCCCCATCAGGACCCTTGTATCAGATCCAGCATGCCTATGTACTAGCCTGTGCACAGACATAGTTAACAATGTCCTGCTGCAGCTATGTCCCATTTCTTCTGCCATCACTGCAGAAATCCCTACTGGCTTTTTCCATGTACACTGACATTGCTTCATGGAATCCCAGATCCAGAAATGGTCACCTGCAGGGAAACAAGAGGCCAGCTTGTGTATGGGAGACATGCAGAGGCAAATAAATGCCCACTAAAAAGTTTTCTGATTGCAGTGTCGTAATGCTGTTGAGATGGCACCTTGATGCTGTAGGTTATGTTTTACAGCTTCAGTGTTTACAGGCAGGATGTTAATGTATTTGTCTTATCTCTGCTGTCTCCTTCTTTAAAAACTGGGTCAACATATTGATCTGCCCTTTAAAACCACATTGCTATCTATAGGTTGTTAGTGAGAGCCAGAATCCTTAAATGTTTTAAATTCACCGGAATTTGCTTCAGTTCTTGGCTGGCAGACCATAGCAACTCAGGACTTAGAATGGACTTGTGCCAAAGGCCTATTCTGCTTGAGGGGAAGTTTTGTGGATGCCTTTTGCTTCACACTCAAGGTACAGCTGAGTCTCTTGACTGTGAATTTTTACTCAGGAACAATGGGTTAGTGAGCACCTAGATTCTCCTAGTCCAGTTGCTTTTTAATGGCTTGATCTCTTGAACCAGGCAAGTTCAACCCTAATAGGAAGCCAGGAAGTCGGACTAGATTACCTTTAAGATTTGTGGCTCTGCAGAAGCCTCCATGAGCTCCGGTGTACAACATGGAAAAGATGGCAACTGAGCATTTTTGTACTGTGGGATTTGTGGTGTGTACCAGCCTTGTAAAAGTTATGCCCCCATGTGTGCAGTATACAACCCCCCCCAGTGATAAGCTCTTGGTATCAACACAGCCTCTCTGGTCAAAGAGACAGTGAAATCCCATGCACAAGTCTTTCACCCCCCATGTGTGTCCTCCCATTTCCCACCATTTGTAAATGCATATAGGAAATGGCTTCTCAAATCTGTACTGGTATTTTCCTTTAGGGGAAGGAGGAAGTTGTCTGAACACTTTCCACTGAGAATTTATAATGAAGCAAAATTGTGTTTTGGAATCAGTAGACCCGTAATTGATGTACCGCAGACAAATCTGCCGACAGTTATGGCGATGCTATGCAGAGGTCATTAATCTTGTTAAGTGGTACAGTGTAATGCTATTATTGTAGGAGACAGCTGTGATTTGGGAATAGCTGTCTTCGCTTAAGTATTCTGCAATTAGATTTAAAAAAGACTTAAATGGCAAGAGTTGTAAACAATTTTGAGTGTGTGTGGGGGGGGAGGGCCTGGGGAAGGATTACGAAAGAAAGCTGTACCAAAGCAGGTGGTGAAAATTTGGTATTTGGGGCATTTATGCCTTGAATTAGAGACATGCTTGCTGCCCATAACTACTGACTACAGTAGGATGTCATGACACATGATAATATACTCAAGGTCACTCTGTTGTGTTTTTCAAAATATTCTCAAATGAAATTTGGCAGGAAAGCACCAGGTACTTTGTGTACCTGCCTAACCAGATGAGCTTATCTGGCTCTTTCCTTATCTATAGTGCCCAAAGAAGGGTTTATCTCCCAAAGAGGGATTGACTGTAGCTGCATGCCGCACGCAGTTGTTCAGCTGCTAGGTTGAAATCTAGTAGCATCTTAGAGACCAACAAAATTTGGGGGGGGGGGTATGAGCTTTTGAGAGTTAAAAACTTGGTTCATCGCATCTGACACAGGGAGCTTTGACTCTCAAAAGCTCATACCCACCCCCCAAATTTTGTTGGTCTCTAAGGTGCGATGGGATTCAAATCTAGCTCTTCTACTGCAGACCAAAGCGGCTACCCTCTGAAACAGTTGTTTAAGCCAGCCTTAAAAAACAAAAAACAAAACCTTCCTATCTCAATTTGTGTCTGGTACCTGCCTTGATTCCTATGTGGGAACACAGTTCTATGCTAGTTGAAATTCTGTGATGCTCACAATGAAGGAAAAACATGGATCAGACCAGACACATGGTACCTTATCCTGTCATGTGCCTTGCACTGAATAGACATGGCCAAAAGGAAGCTGTGAAGCTGCATCACATGGGTGTCGGTCCCATCCTGCTAGTGTAACATGTGAATTGTGGCATATTTTGGTGAAGTGAATGTATAATAGACACTGTTGTTCTTCTAGAATGAATACATGAAGCTGCCTTATACTAATCCATCAAGGTCATTACTGTCTACTCTTAACTGGCAGTTGTTCTCCAGGGTCTCAGGTGGAGGTCCTTTGCACCACCTACGACCTGATTCTTTTAACTGGAAATACCAGGGATTGAACTTGGTATGTTCTGCATGCCAAGCAGATGCTCTACCACTGAGCTATGGCCTCTACCCAAATGAGATGCTTTAAAATGCCCCAATGTGGAGCAGTGCAACCTCCAAAGAAGTAGGAGAGATGCTCTGGGTAGCCAGGCAGTCTATTTATTTTTTTCACAGTTTGAATCCATCCTTGAAAAGACATGACCAGATTTCACTCTCATAACTCTTCTCAGCTAATCTCAGTTTCTAGACCGGGCAACCTCTATATTTATGATCGATTTGGGTCCTCAGTTGGCCCTCTAAGACTCAAGTTGTCCCCTAATCCAGCAGTCCCTAACCTTTTTGGTATGGTGACTCACAAGTCAAAATTTACTTGGTATGGTAACCCATCCAGGACTGGCCCCAGGTTTTTTTGGTGGCCTAGGCAAACTATGACCTTGGCACCCATCTAGTTCAGGATTCAGTTTTCTGTAGTGGCTAACCAGATGTTTTTGAGAAACCAACAAACCATCAAAGGGCACAGCTGCCACCAGTATGAACCCCAAGCAGCCAAACAGTTATTATGGAGGGCCAACAGCAGGGCATAGAGGCCATGGCCTTCTCTGGATGTTGCCTCCTGGCCCTGGTATTCAAAGGCTGGGGTGGGCACTGGATGGAATCTTGCCAAGGTCTCCAGCTGGTCCTGGGTGGATCAAGCAGCAGCATGGGTGGGAGGCTGGAACAAGTTCTCGTGTGACCTTGCCTTATATGGGGAGACTACAAGCACTGAAGGTACAAACAGAACTACAGACCCGCTAATGCTTCTTGTCTATGCACAGGTGGATATTCTGATTTTAGTGAATATTATTCATCAAGTTCAACATATAGGATACATCCAACAAAGATTTTTATGTTCTTTCTTTCTTTCTTTCTTTCTTTCTTTCTTTTTTTTATGTTCTTTCTTTCTTTCTTTCTTTCTTTCTTTCTTTCTTTCTTTCTTTCTTTCTTTCTTTCAGTGCCTAAGACAAATGGGCAAGCTCATGACAGAATGCTGGGCTCACAACCCTGCTTCCCGGCTCACAGCTCTACGGGTAAAGAAAACACTTGCCAAAATGTCAGAGTCACAGGACATTAAGCTCTGATTCAGATGACAAAAGACACCTCTATTGCTAAAGCTCAGAAAAATGGACTTTCCTTCATGTTTCCAAGAGACAGGAAGAGGAATGACAAGCCTTCGTTAATATCAACCTTGAACGCAGTCCTTCAGCCAAAGCATCTGTATGTTGACACAGGAAGCTTTTCTGGAGCCCCAAGGAGGATCGTATCAACACCTGCTTCAAGATAATGCATGCTGCTTTCTATGGAAGCCCATAATAATATTATTATTATGACTATTATTATTTAGGTTGTTTAAATTTTATGAAAATGAACCTTTGAAGTACGAAAGTACAGAAATAATTATATTGTTACATTAAAGGGGGGAAAATCAAAGAAATCTCATCGGAAGTTTAAAGCAAAGTGGCAATTATTTCCCATTGAGTTATTGCACTCTACAACAAAGTACCTGCTGTGTTCTGAAATGAAAGGAAGGTACAATAGAAACAGGCTTATAAGTGATCTGCTAGTTGCATTTGATGTAAGTTGTGCCTCTTCTAAAGACAACGTACCCAATGTTATGTGAGTTGCTGTTAAGCCATATGACTCATACAATATCGCTCTGCTGATGTCCCCTGTGCGTAAGCCTCAATGAAGGACTGGCTGTACCTTTGTAGCACCCGCAGTCATTTCCAGGGCACTGGTGCAGGAGATGTGCTGCCCAGTGGGATATGGCCAGAGCCTGGTGTTTCTCAGATCTCAAAAGCCATGGGCCAGCAGGGAGAGTTAGAATGGCAGGAGAATAATGAAGACATGAAGTAAGCCCCAGCATTTTCAAGCGCCTATACTCCTTTCCATTTGTCACCCTCATTCCTGTTTGTTTTAAAGAAGAGTTGTTGTTGAGAGTTATTGCAGAAGGAGCTTCATGTTTTTCAATTTCTTGCTTCATTTTTGCTCTTGCCCATATTCCCACTGCATTTCTTGAAAGAGGAGAACCTACCCGAACTTTTCTAAAAAATATTGTGATTTACCGCCCCCCAAACAAATGGGTGTATTGTTGGTTTATCTCTCTGTAATTGTATTCATAGAAGCACCCTGTGATTTGGGCTAAAATTCCGAGCATTGTGAGGGTGCTTCTCTGCAGGCACTAGTATTTATTGGGGTGGGGGAGTTCCCTTCCTGCAGCAGCCCCCATGCTTCCAAATGGTTTCTGATGAGTAGTACACGTCTGAAGCTTGAAGGAAAAGTCCATGCGCAAGGGCCAAAGTGCACACTTATGGGGCTGTTTTGATTCCATCTTTGCTTGAAGATCTCCTGTGCCATCAGTGGTAATTCTTTCTCAAGGATCTTGTGTTTCCTTTGATGTAAGGTCTCCCAGTTAAAATGTGTCTGTAATGTACAAGTCCCCAGTTATAGTTAAATTGTAATATTTACCCCCCTCAAAAAAAAACCCCAAACATTCACTGCTAACCATACTAGGAGTTTTCTAATATGCCTAGAATTTTCAGTGTAAAGTTCACCAGAGCAGCTATTGGGCAGTTTTGCTGCTCACATTGGACTCGGGTCAAGAACGTGGACTAGGATCACATTGGTAAGCAGGGTCGAGAAAATGAGCTTTTGAAATGGGAACGTTATCATTTGAAGGACCTTTTGTAAGGACTGTTGTGCCTCTAGGGGTCACTGTGCAGCTTCTGATTCTGAAAGTCCTGGCATCAGTAGGTCGTAAAAAAGAAAAAGCCGCAGGTTGGATTCCAGAAGTACAGCCATTAGGCATTCTCCCCTGCTTTGCAAGGTTAGTGGACATCAAAGGTTTAAAAATATTGGGGACAGAGCAGTGTGTGTGAAGTGAAACACTTTGGTGTGATAAGCTGGAAGTGGGAAAAGTGTAATTGGTAGTTAGAGCTTGTTTCAGACTCTGACTTCAGAGAGGAATACTGATATGTATTGGATATCTGCTTGCCCTAGTCTTTTGCAGGGGAGAGTTTGGATGATATTAAGGCATTTCTGTGCCCTCTGGCAGGGGGACCATCTATAAAGACTTCTTGTTAAAGAACAGTCACGAACCTTTCCTCCGCTTGTGAATCTGAATAGACCACCTACTGCATTCAGTTAAGCATAGGAGAGTCTCATTGATTTGGGGCTAATATATAGGCTATTCCGAGGGCAATTTGACTTGTGAAGCTATTAGTTGCTACTACATGTACATTTCTGTTCCAAAGTAGAAATCAATCATGCACAAAGCCCGCTTCTTCTTAAGATATAGGGCGATTTCTCACTAGAGCTGCCTCGCAGCACAGCGCCGTTTGCCCCGTCACAAACATGTCAATTTCACACCCGAAGCTCCGGGGCTGTGTTTTGACTCGGGGCTTCACCCGATTTCCTCCACAGTTTTGTGATCCTGGTTTTTGAGGATCATGAAACTGCGGAGGAAATCGGGAGAAGCCCTGAGTCAAATGCAGCCCTGCAGCCTCGGGTGTGAAATTGACATGTTTGTGACGGGGCAAACGGCGCTGTGCTGCGAGGCAGCTCTAGTGAGAAATCGCCCATATTCTCCTCCTCTTGGGTGCCTTACATCTTAACAGCTGGCACCATAAATTCCCAATGCTGTGATTGGTGATTAGCTAATGGAGGCTAAGAAAAGCCCAAAGAGATTCTGACCTGCATGAGATTGAGAACAAGTCGACCCATTTGGGATTTTGCCATATCATAAAAGTGTGTTCCCCGATTCTGCTCTTTTACTGAACAGTCCCAACGTTCAAGACAAAACCACATAAGTGTTTTCCCCCCTAATTTGCTTAAAAACAGAATGCCCCGTTCTATCCCCCCAGTATGTTGCTGTCATTCTTTCATAGTTTCATCCAGACATAGTTACCCTGATTTACTTGGGCAGCAGTAAAGGACAGAAAACTGTTTAACCAACTTCGGGTGAATCCCACCTGGTATTATATGAATGAGGGATACAGTGAAGTTCAGGGTCAGTTATGAGGGATACTTAAACAAATATACAGTTAACTGCTCAGCAACAAAAGTATTTTCAGCATATGCTTGAGGGTCTTCAAGACATCACAAAAGAGTCAGTGAGTAAAAGCCTATGATGTACCAAACACATGAAATCATGTTGACCAAAAACTGTGGGCAATCTCAGTTATGCTGTCATCATCCTTTCCCTGCCATAGAAATTCCCCACTGTATCTTCCTGTACCTTGTAGCTTGTTCAAATTTGAGAAGACCCAGAAGGCACAGGTTTTGCCAATTATGATAAACCAAAAGATGATGTATCCTGAGATCACATCTGTCCAATTCTGGTTTCTGAGAAAAACTGGTTCTAACCAGCAGGCATTATCTTCTTAGAGTATGGTAAAATGTGGATAGATTCATGTTGCTGTTCAGTGTGTGATAAAGCTTGCTTTTCTGTTTGTCCAGTTCGCAACCCATATTAACCAGGCCATTTCAGCGTCTCCAAAGTGCTTTAGCAATGGTGAAATAAATAGATGATGAAAAATGGACTTGCAATTAACCAGCTGGATGATTGCATTGCCATCAGCTAAACTGCAATAGGAAATCAAATGAATCCACATTTTACATTCCAAGAGTTCTTCAGAGTCCTAAAATTTTGATTTCCCGCAAAAACAAGTAGGCGTGTTAAGCCAAATCCTTGTGTTGTTGTTAGAGCCATGTGTATTTTGGGCTTTCCGTTGTTATAGCTTGAGACAGTTTCTTCAGAGAATACAAAGCAAAGTTTCAAAAAGATGGCCATACAGCTCCAAGTTTCTGAATTTCCATATTTTAAGATGTAAAAGTGTTTCATTTATAGACACCAAAATAAAGGCAAGATGCCAGGTGGTAGGCCATATAACTTTTTCTTTTGTTCAGGCTTTCATAATTTTTTTTTTGGGGGGGAGGAAATTGTGTGTACGTTTTATAATATAATTTTGAGCTGGGAGTCTGGAGCTACTCCATTTAAGTGGATTAAGAGAAATATTACAGATGATAAAGCACTAAATGAAACCTATTTATTTATGAAAACTTGTAGTTGACCATTCACAGTGATATGAGAAAAAATGGGACATTAACACTGAGATGACAAGGGCAGAGAAAAATCTTTTTTGTTTGCTTCTGTTTTCCTAGAAAACTTGAAGGGTCATTTTCTCTCTCTCACTAAACAAAAATTATGCCTCATGGGTGTTTCAATGGACAGTCTGTGTTCACAAAAGAATCTGGTTGGTTCATGACAAAATGAATGTCACTTATTCATGGACTCATGTGCTTCCTTCCTCCTTCCTTGACATGCAGAGCTGAAATGTGACTCTTTCTCATTCAGGAAGTCCTCATCTAACCACTATTTGCATTGGCACCTAATTTGGACCATATGAGAAAATCTCATATTGTAAGCCTTCTTGAAAATCCTAGCTGGTAGATAAGATACAACCAGCTAGCACTAGACCATCCTTTAGAATCTAAGTGTTGAGATAAGAAATAAACTACAGTTTTTTAGTGCAACCCAGTTTGGATCTTGCGACAAGCTCTGGTTTCTTTCAAACCAGGAATTTTTAAACAGCTCCATTTGCAAAGGAGAGAAGGAGGGAGCCTGCAAGTCTGGGAACAAACCGTTGTTTGTGCTGTGTGAATGCAGCTAATGTCTCCAGCTGCAGTTTGGGTTTAGCACTAACATTTGACTTACCACAGTGCTACTCATGCAGACTGGCAAGCTCTTTTCCAGTGATGAATTGAGTGTCATTCTAGGCTTACCAAGGTCCGGCGGGGGATTTGTATTTCTTGTCAGGAGCCTTGCCGCGGGGACGGCTGCACCCGCTGCACCCGCCGTCACCAGGATGTGATGCTCCGTGTCGCTCTGGCAACGGGGCTGTTTGGAGTCCCGTTGCCAGAGCGACACGGAGCATCACATCCCGCCGGACCTTGGTAAGCCTATGTCATTCACATTTGTAAGGGCCATTAAAATGATGTCATTTCCTGCTGGTCATTATGCTCAGAATTTACCTTACTTCAGACTTCATCAAATGACTGTCCAAGTGAATAGTTATACATGGGTACTTGTGAAAAGATCAGAAGTTTGAAAAACACTTTTCAGGGGAAAGTATTGTAAAACATGCAGCGTTTCTATGAATGGCAGGTACAGTGGGAAGAGAAAGCTTCAAGAAGGATGATCTGGCAACTATTATATTAGCCCTTTGCTGGCACAGCACATGTTATTTCTTTTGAAGAAAGGTTGGCAATGTAATTTTTTTTAATTATAATGATTTGTGTTCTTTTTTGAGAACCAGTGCCTTATTCAATCTGTAAATAGTATAATTGTAAAAACTAGGGAACAAGCCTATGTTGTAATTGTTTGATGTTCGAGATGGTATATGTCTGTTTTTAACATTCCCCCAATAAAATGTTTTCAATTCCCCGTTAAAAGATAAACTGTCTTTTCAAATAGTTTGGCTTCTTTGAATCCTGCAGCATTATTTAACACCCATACACATTTTGATTATCGAACGCATATTTATGAAACCTTCCGCATGTGATGGGCCAAGAGAGAAGTGCACCGTTGTTTTCAATGTTCCCCACTAGCGTCAAATAAGTTCCAGTGGATGATCTAGTCTATTTGTCCCAGCTTTGGTTGTCCTTTCTCACAGCTGTCGCAAGTTGAAACCAAAGTACGGATTATAGCACTCTAGCATTCCAGATGCTTTCATGTATGTTTGCCTCTAGGAGCACAGGGCAAGAGAGCCAAGGAGGGTTATTAGTCCCCACCCTGTGTCATAAAGAGGCCATCAGGTCTTCCTGCTCCCATCCAGGGTCTCACAATGTCCTGCCAGTTGTGGCATCCAGGCTGTGAGTTCATTGCCTGTCCCCCAGCACCCAAATTTATGCTTCCTGCAGAGCCCCAAGGCCATTTCTCCCAATGGTGGAATGCAGCTTTGTAGCCTACACCAGTGTCAGGTTACCTCTCAGAGAAGCTAATAATTGCTTTGTGAGAACAAGAGTAGAGAACGAAGTGGGGGCCTGCAAAGAATCATGGGAGTAAGCACTGATCTGGAAATCTGCACCCATCACAGTTTCACAGTTCAGGCATTTATGTGCTCTATCCCCTTTTTCCTGTTTACTGATGTTTTGTAGCATCAGTTAAGTCAGTAGCAACTCTCATTCAGTTTTGATTTGTCATTTTCTAACCTAATTATCCATTGTTCTTTTATTCCCCCCCTTACTTTACAAAAACAAATTTCTGCACATGGGGAATCCTGAGGGGCCATTCTCCGAGGTGGCCCTGTTTCTGCGGCTTTCGTTATCCAGACAGAGACCGACAGAGACTAACAGAATGCTACAAATTCAAGCAAACAGATGAAGAGTTCCATTTTTACTTGAAGTGCACTGAAAACTTAAACCTATAAAAGTTAACCTTTATTTGATAGGTTACTTAAAGCATTTCTCTTTAGAATACTTTCCAGTACGGTAGAGTGGAAATTTCCCAGGTTCACAACACACACTGGGGACTCTGCTTAGGCTTATTTATCTTTGGGGAGCATGATAAAACGTATTGTACTCCACAAAGTGGACGGTTATAACAGGCAAGTTTGGAAATAACAAAGTCCCTTTCCTCTGCCCAGTTGCCATGTTCCTTAGAAGGGCATAGTCTTTTGAGGCCAACGTTAAGAGGATTGTGTATGAGCCCTGACGTCCAGCTTAAGCTTGCATTCAGAGGGCCTGTAGCAATAATATTTTGCATATTTCTAGCTGATTTGAAGGTGCATATTTTATGGGTGCATTTTTTAATTTATCACCTGCTGCTTCCCACAGGCAGTTATAGTTTTTGTGTTCTATTTAACTGCCATATTTTATTGTATTTTTCTGTTGCCAGTAGTCACTTCATGTTTCAACCATGTTCTGACAGCAATTGAACATTGTTGCTTAGGAAGGTCTGCATAATGGACAAAATAGATCAAACAACAGTGTGACATATTCACTATCACAGGGAAGACTGGATTCTCGGTCTTCTCATTTCTTTGTCTTGTGTTACAGCTGCTTCTAGGTGATGTGAGCATTTGTAGGTGGGTGGTGGAATGCACATCTCCAGGTTACCATCACATGTCCCACCTGTGAGCCCTCTAATCTTAACAGCTGAATGATAAACAGAAATTCAACATGTGCAGATTTTCTTGCTACGGACTTTCAGGGATAGGAATCCATTCACTTTTTATATTTCTGCACTCCTGCAGTTTGTCCTTCTAAGCTGTGGAGTCTTGTGAGCAAAAATTCTACCTTGTGAGCTACTGGCATTAAAGTTGTGAGCGAGCTATTTGGCTACTGCATGAATTAGTTTGCTCTGGAGCCATCCTTCCTGAGCTAAGACAAAAATGTGTGTGCTGAACCTAAAAATCTGTTCGCTAGCTCACACTAACTCATCTTAGAGGGAACACTGGAAGGGATACAGCACTTCTGTGTCATGCTTATTCCACAGTCTTTCGACAACTCAGAGTAGTGTAGGGATACTGTATTGCAAATGGTATAAAGACCATTATCTGAGTAATCCTTAAAACAACCATCTTAAGTGTTCCTACATGTTGCAAATGTGAAGGGCACAGAGTGACTTATGTGAGGATACCAGTGACCATATGGCAGAGGTGAAATGTGGAACAGGGAATCTGTCTTTCAGCCATTACACTTCAGGACAGTCTGCTGTCCTATTTCTTCCATCTCCCAACCATCCTGAGAGAGATGCTAGGATTGCAGGTAGTGAGTTAGCTGAAGAGTTTCTTGACAAAGCAGGAATTTGAACCCAGATCTGCCTGGTTTTCAGGCCAACACTCTGGGCACTACTGTGCTACACACAGTCTTTAAGTGGCTTAATCATTGCCGAGCAACAGCAAATACCTCTCTGTTTTTCTTCTCCCAGCTTAGCAAATTGTGGTAGCCCTAAAGGTCAAGCTTGAAAAGGAAGAGATGGGTCAAAGAAAAGGAGATACAGCACATGGAAAGCTGTCTGATTCAGACCATTGGTCAAGGGTAGGGTTGCCTACTCTTGATTGACAGTAGCTCTCCAAGGTCTCAGTATTGATTGTTCACATAACCTACTACCTGGTCAGCAGATCCGGCCCCACAGGAGGCAGCCTTCCTCGTAAGGAGGAAGGGCTGCGGTGCAGCCTCAACACCAAAAGGGGGAGTGGAGCCGGTGCGGCTTTTAATGGCAGGCTCCGCTCTACCCCCTTCAGTGCTCGCCTTGCGCTCGGACTGGGTAGAGCTCTGAGCTCGATGCGCATTACTGGGCTTTTTTGCGGGCTTTGGAGGCCGGAGGCAGTGATAGAGGTCCGGGGGAGGCAGCGGCTAGTCCCAGGTGAGCGTTCGCGGGGCCAGCGTTCTTGTAGCTTTGTGCGCCGGGAGCGTCAGGGGGCTGCGTCAGCGATGAGGCGTTCAGTGCTACAAACTCTGTATAAATATTTCTTATTCTGATTGCTTTAAAATTTAGATTTACAACTCTTATAAAACCCTACTGTCAATTTTAGCCAGACGAGTAATTTATTAGGAGGATGTTGAAAATTATAAACAAATCAATACAAGCAAACTACTGTCAGGTTCTACTGAAGCTTAGTTTAAGATAGGAACCCAGTTATGATAAGAAGGGATAGATGCTGTACACTCTTCAGGATTAAATGGCTTTAAAATAAATAAATAATTATTATACAGGTTTTTAAAGTGACACCACATTCTGAATTGGCAATCTCATGTTTTTATAGTGAAACCAACTTTTGCTATGATGATTTTCCATGGTTATTACAGAACTAGAGAAAGTTAAATTGCAAGAAGTATTTCAAAATGCACTTGATTTTTAAAACAATGGCGGCTTGTTCTTCAAGAGCTCCAGGGCACTGAGTGAATGAACCAGCTTTAATATTGGTGTTGTTTCCACAGTATGACAATCCAGTAGATGGGTAACTGGACTAGAGAGGTTGTACTCTGATATAGACTTGGGCCAGTGACAATTTTAGGCCTCATTTCTTATCTTTCAGCTGTAAGGTTGCCAAAAGATCCACAGAAAAAGGGTCCTGTCTTTTTAATAGAGATTTGGTGCAGGACTTCACCGGATAAATGACATCCCATTGATGGGACAGGGCTTCCTTTTTTCTCCAGGCAGCTGGAAACTCTACCCTGGGATATCAATAATTACTTCACTTGATCAGTGCAAACATAAGCCCTATGAGCATTGCACAGTGCCCTGCGCATCAGTGACTGTGCTGCTGCAAAAATTGTGGAATTGCTAAAGCATTCATGGATGTTTAGGAAAAAGGGGGGCTGTATAGGACCGAGGCAACCCACTTTCCTTGCCATGCTGTGGTCTGCTTTCTCGTTGGGTTCCGGGCTCACTGTCATCTATTTTTAGGTGCTGTGTTCTGTGGCAGGAGGAGAAGGATTCTCATTTGCAGACACAGCTTCATTTTCTGAGAAGCTCAACGAGCAAATAGATTGGCCATCGGCTCCCAGTTGGGCCTTAGTTGATGGGCCACGGTTGAATAGAGAGGGCGCCAGAGTCAATGCCGGGCGGACCTGCTCCACCTGTTCTGGGCAGCTCAATGAGCAAACCAATCGGCCATCAGCTCCCAGTTGGGCTTTAGTTGATGGGCTGCGGTTGAATGGAGAGGGCGCTGGAGCCTATGCCGGGCGGGTGTGCTCCACCTGTTCTGGGCAACACAATGAGCAAACCAATCGGCCATCGGCTCCCAGTTGGGCCTTAGTTGATGGGCCGTGGTTGAATGGAGAGGGCGCTGGAGCCTATGATGGGCAGGCCTGCTCCACCTGTTCTGGGCAGCTCAATTTGTTTCAGCGGTAAGCACCTATCAGCAAACCTGTAGGGTGGAGGGGGGTCTGTCAGGACCATCACTGTGGCCTTGCAGCCAGGGATGAGATGGGCAGACTGCCTTTTGGAGTGCCTTTGATGGATACTCTACACAGGCCGTGCGGCTGTGGATGAGGGATCATCATGGCATGTTCCGAGGCTGGGCTGCCCGGGTGCGAACTGCTTACAGCAGGCTACGTCCTGGGGGCCTGGTGCATTGCCCGTCTTATGGCAAGGGTGGGGTTTGGGTTTGAGTGACCCCAGGCCTTGACCATGCCGCTTCATACTGTTAAGCCTTGCCATTGTTTTATTAATAAATAAAGTGGCCTTTGTGTCAGATCCCAAGGGGATCGAGAGAGCTCGGCGTAAGGCCAATGGGGAGCTCCGAAATATTTTAAAGGTTGGATTGGGCCACTATTTTCCTCACCCCCAGGTTCGGCTTCATTGTCCGGACATGTGCAGGGGTGATGGTGCTCACCTTTCCAAGAAGGGAAACAACGTTTTCCTTCGGGATTTGAGGCAAGGGCTTAAACTAGTTCTAGGTATTTGAGTGGGCGCAGGGGTCTAAGCAGAGGCTTGGCCCTTGCTGTGGCAGAATTAGGTTTAGATAAAGTTCATGTAGCTACGTAAGCACCAATCAATAACCCCGTGGGGGGGGGTGTAGGGGTCTGCGGGATCAACCCTGTGGCCGTGTGGCCAGGGACGAGGCTTGCATACCGCCTCTGGGAATGGCCATAACGGAGCCTCTGCGCTGGCCGTGTGGTGGTGTTGGAAGGCTCCTCAAGGCGCATCCCAATCATTGGCTCAGCTGGGTTTGCAAGCAACTTAGGGTTGGTGTCTTGCCCGTTATACGGTAAGGATGGGGTCAAAGTGACACCAGGCCTTGACCTTGCCGCTGTTTATGTTTGCCCTTGCCATTACTTTAATATGTTAAATAAAGTGGCCTTAGTTTCACCCAACCCTAGTTTCACCCAACCCTGGTTGTCTGACTCTTTCTTCCGTCTGAGGGGGCAGTGCTGTATTACTGAACCATGAGACCTCCCTGTATGAGTCTTTGCTGAATTCTCTGTAGAACGGTATTTGTGTAGTTGCTTGCATGTAGTGGAATTCCAGCCACTCCTGCTTGCATACATACATTTGTCTGTGCCTTACCAGAAAGGGGGGGGGAAGTCTGGTCACATTCTACTTCACTTGTGTACTTACACACCACCAATTTATTACTTTGTAGTAATTATCTCCACTGATGGGACTTGCTGGTGTTCCAAGCATCTGCATCCTATTATTGATTTACATGTAAAACAAAAAATATAGGGTCCAGGAGGAAAGTTCCTTGTATAGATTGATATCAGGATGTAGTCCATAATGCGGGAGATGTAGAGCATTGTGGGATTTATGGCTGTTGTTTAGAGAAGGTATAAACATTGCTTGAAGCCACTTGATAATGCATTATCTTCTGCTAGGGATGCCCTTTACACCATGATATTACTGCATTAAATGTAAAAAAAAAATCATTTGACTTGGAAGCACAGAAGCTTTACACAGTATCCCTGATCCTCCACATTTCCTGATTAAGGGAAAAATACTGTTCAAACAAATTACAAAGATGATCTGACTCCGATGGTAACAAGAGAAAGAATTTTTACTTACAAAAATAGAAGCATATCTTACATAACATATTCATGTAGGTACATTTAAATCACTGTGAACAGATTATCTTCATAAGAAACAAGAAGAGCCCTGCTGTATCAGACCAATGGCCCATCTAGTCCAGTATCCTGTCTCACAGAGTGGCCACCCAGTTCCTTAGGACAGACAACAACAGGGCATAGAGACCGAGGCCTTCCCCTGATGTTGTCTCTTGGCTCTGGGTTTTAGAGGATTAGTGCCTCTGAATGTGGAGGTTCCCCTCAGTCACCATAGCTAGTAGCCGTTGATAGACTTATCTTCCATGAATCTCTCTAATCCCCCTTTGATGCTGTTTATTCATGTGGCCATCACCAGATCTTCTGGCAGTGAATTCCACATTTTAATCTCTCTCTCTACAAAGTAGTATTTCCTTTTGTCTGTCCTGTACTTCTAAAAAGGTTAATTTGCTACATCTCCAAGCCCATGTAGGAGAGAGGGAAGATGACAGGTCCTACATAAAATGAAACAGAAGGCAGTCAATGGCCAAAGCAGCTCAACATCTAAACATCTAAAGTTACACTATCCAACACCCCTTCTTCATGTCACATGCTAGAGTTCTCAAGTTTCAGCATATCTCATTTTCCTAATCTGTCTCTTGATAGAGGCTCAGTCAGGATGTCGGCCACCATCTCTTCTCTTGAACAGTATTCCACCTTCTCAGGTCATGCACTAAATGAAACTTCACAATGATGTGTTTAGTGTGTACAGCCATTTTTTTTTCTGATTGAGAAATCTTAATGCGGGGATTTTTTAAAGTTGAATTGGCTTTTGCTCATCAGCTCCAAAGTCCTTTAGTAACTGATCTAGCCACAACAGTTCTCTGCATGCTTCAGCAGATGCTATATATTCAGACTCTGTGGAAGACAAAGTTACTGTAGTTTGTTTTCTACTGGCCCAGGAGATTGGTCCACCTCCATATAAAAACCAGTACACACTTGTGGATTTATAGTCTAAATAGTCTATAGTCTTGGCCAATCTGCATCCGTGTAACCCACTAATTTTGGATTGCTGGTGGATGGCAATGTTAGTTTCAAAACTAAAGTTTCTTTTAGATATCTGGCCACCCTTTTTACTCCAACCCACTGTTTCTTACTAAGTGCACTTATTTTTCTATTAAGGACCCTAACACTGGTTGCAATATCGGGTCTGCTAGTGGTACTTAAGTATAGAAGTTTCTCTATGGCACTTCTGTACTGATTGTCTTTAAGTAAATGCTCACTCATTACAGTGATCTTAAGAAAATGCTCTCATATTTCGATGATCTTAAGAAAGTCAGTTTCCATAGGTGTTGCCAGTGAGATGGCATTTTCTAGATCTAATGTCTGTGAGAGTTAAATTATTTTCTGTCCCTGGTTTAGGAGAAATGAACCAACTTCCTCCCTTTCCATTTGTATGGCCAGGTAGTAAGAAGCTCCTTAATTTCTACTTCTCTGTTTAGGCACTTTACCACACTGCTATTGTCTATTTGCCTGTCATAACCCAGAATCAAGTCATCAACATACAGAAGAATAAAAGTACAATGTCCATCATTATGTTTAGTATACATACATGAATCTGCTTCTCCTTGCTTAAAACTGTATGCTATGAGCATTGTGTGTAATTTTTCATCCTAGGCACAGCCCTGCCTGTTTTTATCTATACAGCCCCTTTTGCAGTTTGCAGACCAAATTTGGTTGTTTGAGGTCTATAAAACCTTCTGGCTGCTCCATGTACAGACCTTCCTGGATCTCCCCATGAAGAAATCTAGATGTTTTACCTGCATCTTCTTGGATGCTGCTATGCTCAAAAGTAATTTGATTGTACTGTGCTTCACCACCGGTGCAAAGGTTTAATCAAAGTCCTCCTGAACATATATATGTGAGAAGTCTTTAGCAACTAATCTTGCTTTGTAGTGTTCCATGTTTCCATCTGCATTTTGTTTGACCTTAAAAGACCCACTTGCATCCAATAAGATTTTTTCCTGGTGGTAGCTTCATCCAAGTCCACGTTTGATTTTTGTGTAGATCATCAGTCTCCTCTTGTACTGCCTTCTTCCACCTACTGGCTTCAGTTGCTGACATCTGTTCTCCTTCCTTCCAGGTAGAAGGTTCAGATGGTAACACCAACCTTGTGAGCTAGGACAAGTGCAAGTGTGGTATGCCTTTGTTCAGTCGTAGAGCACCAGAGGTGTGGTCCTGGATTTTCATCTACTGTCACAGAGCTGTCCAGTCCACCTGTCTTGCTTCCTCTTCCTGTGTCATACTGCTCTGACTATCTGGCTTGATTGCTTCAGAATCTGCCTTCTCAGGGTGTGTATCTTGTCCTGATCTATTGCCATTGGCACACTGGTTCAAGGCCCAAGAGCCAGTACTGGTCATCTGCCTTTTATTTTCTTTTTTAGTTGGAAACAAGTGTTTTTATTATTATTAATTTTTATTAGCAAAAATAGTGATACAGTAGATAAAACAAGTATTCAAAAAATTATTTCAGTATATACAACAACATGAATATAAATGGTAAGAATACAACTTTAAATTTTGTTGGTATGTTGTTTTGTAGCATTGACCATGAAGAGAATCTTATGAACAAAAACTCAAGTACGAGAACAGTGAATAGTGATTATTGTAAACAAATCTGGTGCTTTTTATACACAATTTGAATAGCTTGTTACATATATTGAGATGGTGTGCCAGAGTGTGGTGTTATCATGGAGTGTTTGTAGTGTATGATCTGTGAGAGATAGCTTTTTTATATCCATTCATGATACTTCTTCCATGACTGGGGTATGTATTCTTCTTTTGATAGAAATTAAAGTATTGGGAACCATTTCACATTAAAGAGGGAGCTAGCTAGATATTTGGAATCAGATATGTGTTTGTTGTGATGCTTTCCATGATATACTGGTCCCATAACTTCCGGAACCCTGTCTGTACTGTGGGGGCATTTTAGTTCTTCCAATGTGAGGCAATAGATGTTCTTGCTGCATAGAGCATAGTAATGAGCGTATTCCTATAGTGATGATGTTTGATTTGTTTAGGCCAGACTTCTAATAAAAGATGCTCCGGGTTCAGGGATACCTCAATGTCTAATATTGACTTTATGTATTGTAAAACCACAAGCCAAAAGTTTCTCATTTTTTTGCATTGCCACCAGCAATGGGCAAATAACCTTTCTGACTGCATCCTTTCCAGCAGAAAGGGGAGTATTTTGATGATATGCGTGAGAGAGTTTGAGGAGCAAGATACCATCTAGTAGTGATTTTAAGTCATTGCAGTTCTTTTTTTTTTTAAGTCCCCCTAAGGGGAGTTTTTTATTGGTTTTTTCAAAAGACTACAAACTATAACCGAAAATTAGGGAGGGGAGGCTACAACTAAGGAGAAAGGAAGGAAAACCACTAGTAACTAAAACCCCAAGAATAGGAGATCACAACAACAGCTTATATAAATGTTATTCTTAATTGCTAATATTACTTTGAATATAGTAAGTTATGTTAAATTATTTATCTATTTACCCATCAATCTATCTGTTTAAGAAAATTCCCAGAACATCCCATAGTTATTGTATAATTTTCAGGCACAATTCAGAGTCCTTCAGCCTTTATTTTGTCTTATCTTTTCTGATCCTCAATTTGTATGGACTTTTGAGGGCAGCCGCCCCCTTTTTCAGAGAGAGAGTCCTCGTCAGAAGACCCCGAGCCGAACTCGCCATCAGATTTGCTTTCTTCTTCTTCCTTCTTGTCCTCAACTGGTTTCCCCAGCTGTACTCTCAGGAACTCATGTGCTTTAAAAACAGAGTCGTGGAGTTTGAAAATGATACCTTCTGGAATTAGCCACCTGTAACCGATGCCATTTGTTTGAAGAAAAAGGGTTAAATCTTTATATTTCTTTCTCTTCTGTCTTATTTCAAATGGAATATCTTTTTAAATCCTGATGTTATTGTCCCCAATTTTCAAGGGTGTTCCAGTAGTTGCTTTCAAGATAGAGTCTCTCACATGTCTCTTCGAGAATCTGACTACTATTTCCCCAGGCAGATTATTCTTTTTAATGTATGAGGAGTAGGACCTGTAGACCGCATCCATCTCGCTGTAAAGATATTCCGCTTTCAAATCTGTAGCTGGGGCTAATGCTTCACTCAGCAATTGCTTCAGATTCTCACCTTTTAATTCTGGGACCCCTTGGAACCATAGGACCAGATTTGCTTTCTCCATCTGCAGCTGTAAAAGTTGTGATTCTTCTGCAGCTTGTTTCATTTCCAGCTATTGCACCTTTTTCATGACTTTTTTAGTGTTGGCGTCCATTTCCTTCACTTTCTCAGCTGTTTGCTCCGTTACTTTCAAAGACTCAGTCAATTGGAGCTGCTGAGACACCATACTCTGACTTATTGTTGACAACTGTTGCTTGATGTTAGTCATCTTGTCCAGCAGAGGGCGCAAGGAATCTGCCAACATTTTAGAGAGCTCAGTGGTCTCTTCTGGTCGAGGGCTACCAACTGTTTTCATTTTTACAAGTTTGTCTTTGTCTGCTTTCTTCCCCGCCATCTTTATGGATTATTTACTTTTATAAAAGTTGCCAAAGTCTCTGAAATTAGCCCTTACGTTTATCCACGCTCTGGTGGTCTCTTAAAACAGATTTAAATGCTTATTCTTCCGCTCCCCCCTCTTTATTTTGTGCTTTCGTTCATGCATTTGGGAGGGGCCCCTCCCCCACTTGCTTTTCATCGTTCCTGGGGGGGGGTAGCTTTCTTTTTAAATTCTCATGTTTGCTTTAACCCGACTCACAGTTCATTGTTGGCCATTCAACCACGCTCAGCATCAGTTTAATTCACTCGATCTCTGACACTTGTCCCAGTCAGCGGCTCTAAGTCCATTTGGACACTCAGCAGCAGGACTGTTTTACATATGAAATTCTATGTCAAAAATGAAGTCAAATGAGGAGGAAGATCTATGTTTTATTTCAGTTAACAAGAAAACAGTTGGACCAAATAGTCCATCCAAAATTGACTACTTTCTCCTCAGCATATTCAGGGAATATGCTTCAATTAACAGGAAAAACCATTGGACCCAATAACTCATCAACAATTGACAACTTTCTTCTTTTTCTTCTTCATCTTCTTCTTGAACATATTCTGAACATATTCAGGAAATACATGATATTTTATACATGGACCGACATCATCAAGAAAACAATATTCAAAAAGCATAATTGGTTATAAAAGACAATGGTCATTTGAATAATAAGCCTCTGATTTGTCAGATGTAAAGAAACATATATCTACGTCAAATCTACATAAAACCTAAGTGTTTACTTAACCTAACCTAAATGATAATGGGCAAGGATTCTTCATATCCTAAACAAAAGTATTCATTACTGATATGAGACTAAAATTGTCTCTGACCCAGACATTGCAAGGTTTTGCCCTTAAGAATGACAGAATCATGAACTTTGTACCTATTATGTTGTCTGCTAGCAATATCAGACATACAAGAGGAAAGCCTTCTATATAACAGGCCTTTCTAACATCCTAATAAAATGTTACTTAAGAATAAATCTATAAAAACCAGAGAAATATGAATAATCAAAAAAGGGGAAAATCTTTATAGTCCCATCGCTACTACAGGACCGTCGGGGAGGAGGAGCGCCTCAATTCTCTGGCATCGCACCGGCGAAGAGGTCGCCCCTCAAAAGCCCCATGGCTAGGAGCCTTTACCAAGGCTCCGGGGGTGTTGCAACCCGTCGCACCCCCTCCTACACGCTGGTGTGCAGATTACATCCCCAGGAGGTCTAGAAGATGTGTCTGCCTGCGTGTCACCATAAACCGGAAGTCAAGTCTTTGCAGTTCTATTGGTAAAGATCGTGGTGTGTGTCCTGAATTGGACCAAATTTTAGCCCAGATTTCATCATCCAAATGTATGGTACAATCTTTTTGCCAGGTTTTCTGATATGATAATGGTTTTGTATCATTTTCTTTTATTAATATTTTGTAGATTGCTGAAATCATGCCCATATTTCTATCATTAAATAGTTTAATGATGACTTCTAATTCTGTTTGCTGCTGAGAGAAAATAGAGGTGAGTTTCCTGTGACCAACTACGTGTTGAATGTGCAAATATAAAAACCATGGTATTGGAGAATCTAAAAAATTTTCAAGGTTGTTTTTTGGTATGAGACCCTTGTTGTTGATTATAATCACAGTATCGGGATAGTTTTGCTTCTTTCTACTTATGGATAGTGATTGGGTGTACTGTCTCTATGAACCAGGGTTGGGAGATAAATATGGAATATCTAGACATTTCAGGGATAAGTTTTTTTACTGACCTTTCTCCAGTAACTTACAGATGGGTAAAGGAATATGTTATTTCTCGCTCCAGTTGAGGAGAAGGAAATATTTTCCCATATTGACCTGTTTATTGAAGAAGAAAGAAGTTGGTCCGAAGATAGTTGTATCCATTCTGGCAAGGGGCCTGTGCGCTGTTTTTAATTACATTAGCTATTAGTGTTGCTTTATAATAAACAGTGAGGTCTGGTAAGCCATATCCTCCCTGTGATTTACTTCTCCGTAATGCTTGGTGTCCTATTCTCATCTGCCTTTTCTTATGCAGTTCCTTCTCTACTGGCTCTGCTTTTGTCAAAGTGAATCACATGCCTGACATAGACTTCACCCATTTCTGGGTATAGCACTCTGTACCCCTTACTTCCAGAATTATATCCCACAATAACACTTTCTCTTGTTCTGGGATCTAGCCTTTCTCTTTTCTTCTTGGGTTCAAATGTGAAGGCCTTGCTGCCAAATACTCTAATGTTCCCCATGTCTGGCACCTTGCCATGCCATATTTAGTTAGGTGTATGTGTGCTCCTTCTTGTAGGCAGTCTATTCTGGAGATAGTTTGCAGTCAAGATTGTTTCGCCTCACAATTTATGGGGTATGAGAATGCATTTGCTCATCTCCAGAAAAGATCTGAGTTTCCTTTCAGCTGTGCCATTTTGTGCCTGTGCAAGATGCTGTCCTCTGCCTAGAGGGTTTGTGTGTGATGTGATATAAACTCACCACCATTACCCATCTGTAGCATTTGAGGCTTTCTTCCAAACTTGTTAGAAATCATCGCACTGTGTCTCTTGAGGAATTTGTGAATGTCACACTTTTGCCTCAGCAGATATGAAACTGAGTCCTGGCCCCACTGCTGGACTTCCTGCTGGCACCTGGTATTTTTGGCCACTGTGTGAGAGTATTGGACTGAATGGCCATTGGCCTGATCCAACATTGGCGTTCTTATGAGTACCTTGAGAAATCATCCAGAAATATTAAAAGATACTAATTCCCACCATTTGATGTTACATGTACTGGTCCAAGGACATCACTATGAATTAATTCTAATGGTTTGCTAGTGTTTATGTCAGTTCTGGGTGGAAGTGAGGGTCTAATTCCTTTTGTTCTTATACAACATGCACATTTGCTTATGTCATTGAAGTCACGTGGCTTTACCTTGTTGCCTTTGGTGAGGTTCTTGTTCTGAAGGTCTAGGATTACCTTTGTGTTATGATGTCCTAGGCATCTGTGCCACAATTCCAAGCCCTTTGTCTTTCATTTTGTGTGCCAGTTGTACCTATTCACCTGCAAGACTCAATTCATATATTTTTTTCCCTTTTGGTTACCTTGTACATATACAACATTGCCTTTGCTAATAGTACATTTCTTATTTCCAAAACATATGTCAAAGCCTTTGTTGTCTAATGCAGACACACTCAATAAATTACTAGCCTGATTCAGGTATGTAGAGGACATCTCCAACTTCATTTAGGAAAATTTTGTGAGGTGTGTTACAGCATAAAATGCTGGTGCCTATGCCTTGAATCTGTAGCAATTTTTATTTTTCCTTTCTCACTCATTAAGTTCATAAAAAAATGTTTGCACTGTGTGTTGAGACTAGATGCTCCAGTTCCTGTTAGCCATTTATTCTCTTTCGATTCTGATTCAGCATCAACATAACCGGGTCTTTTGGGGCCGGAGCACTGCTCCAGCAGCCCAGGAGCCCGTGCAAATGGTGGCAGTGGCAAGCCCCGCCCCCAGCTCCTGGGGGATGCCTGGAGAGCCCCCGGGCCCACGCAGAAGCACTGCGGATTGGGGGAGGCCCGGATAGCCCCGCTGCCAGGTCCCCCGAACCTGTGCAAAAGTGCTGTGGCTCGGGGGATGCCCGGAGAGCCCCGCCACCAGCTTCCCCACCCCCCACCAAAGTGGTAAGTAAGGGATCTGCGGGGGTAGCGGGGGCTTGATGGGGGGTATGGGAGACCCTTCTCTTCCTCTCTTTTCCTCCTTCCCTTCTCTCCTTTTCCTCTTTCCTTCCTTCTTCCCCTCTTTCTTTCTTTCCTGCCTTCTTCTCTTTTTTCCTCCTTTCCCTGTTTCCCTCCTTCTTCCCTTCTCTTTCTTTCCCTCTTTCCTTCTCTCTTTTTATCCCCTTTCCTTCCTTCTTTCCTTTTCTTTCTTTCCCTCTTTCCTTCCTTCTCTCTTTCCTTCCCTCTTTCCTCCTCCTGTGGCCCAACTCTAGTGAGAAGGGGTTTAAAGTTTCTCTCTTCGCTCCCCCCCCCCGCAGGCCAGCTGAGGAAGGGAAGGGGAGGCTTTTGAAGATGCCTCCCCCCTTTTGCTTCCCCTTCTGACATCACTTCCGGTGATGTCAGGGTGTGTGGCATAAGAGCCTAGTAGCTCATTAGCATACCATATGCTAATGAGCTCCTGCAGCTCTTTTTCTACAAAAAGACCCCTGAAAATAAGGCTTTTCTGGTCAATTAATAAAAAACTTTTTCCTAATTGTCTCTCTTTTGTTTATAGATCAGGATGGGTAGCCATGTTTGTTGTAGCAGTAGCTGTATCTGAAGAAGTGGGCAGTGATCCACAAAGGCTATTATACACTGTCACATATTTTGTTAGTCTTTAAGGTGCTACTGGACTCTTGTTCTTTTCTACTGTTTGTTTATAGCTTGTGTGCTGTTCCTGTGCGTCTTCTAGAAATGTAATTTGAGCCATTTGGTAATTCAAGTTCAATAAGTCATTTTGAGCATTCCTCCTGCAATTATTTTAGTGCCTGATGGAAAGTGTTTGCATTTTTCTTTGGGCTCTGACTCTGCACACTCACAAATGCAGAAAAATCTTCCTCCAGAGTACCAAGCATAAAAATTGCCTTTTGTTCATCAGTTAGATTAAAGCCACAGATTGCTAAATTTTCAAACACCCGCCTCAGTTCAGATATATATTTTTCACAATTTTCCGTGTTATGTAACCTTGTTTTGCAAAGTTTTCTGATCCACACATCTTGTGATTTAATACGAGTAAGCCCAAAAAACTCTTCTAGGCCCCTAAGCATGTCTTTTGCTGTCTGGGAATTTTCAAACATGGAAGTCTCACTGTCATCCAATGATCCCAAAAGAATGTTTTGGCAATCCCACTTTTGATTATCCAAGAATTCTGTTCCTTGCATTTCTCTGTTGTTTTATTCTTCCTCTAGGATTCCAGCAGCTCCTTTTGGTACAAGGAGTATATGAAATATTTTAAGCCAGCTTCTATAGGTCTCAGCAGTAAGTTTTGGGATCTCCAAATACCTACTTGATTCACTCATCCTTATCACAGCAATGAGGAAAAGAACAATGGAGAATTTTTAAAGACTAAAAAACCCCAAGGGGATCAGCTAATCAAAGACTTTAAGTCCTTTTTAAACATTAGCTTCTGATAGACTCTGGGCCCATAACTTATTGGGTTAAATGTAGCTTTTTACACAGTATCCCAGATCATCCATGTTTCCCGATTAAGGAGAAAATGCAGTTTAACCAAATTACAAAGATGATCTGACTCGAATGGTAACAAGAGAAATTTTACTTACAAAAATAGAAGCACATCTTACATGACGTATTCATGTAGGTACATTTAAATTAGTGTGAACAGATTAACTTCAGAAAAGGTTGCTACATCTCCAAGCACATGTAAGAGAGGGAAGAGGGGTCCTATATAAGATGAAACAGAAGGCAATCAATGGCCAAAGTGGCTCAACGTATAATTGATGAGAGGGTTGGGACCAACTGCGAAGTGTACCTTAGTGAAGCACCTTCTTATCCCTTTCCCTCCCAGATCCTCTTGTATGCAAAGTTACAATATCCAACAGATATAAGGAACATATTTTTGTTATTGCAGAACTTGGATGGTCTAGGAAGAACAGTTCATTTCAGGATTTTGCCTCACTTTGAAAACAGTGTAATGTAGTGTGATCCTCACCTCAACAATATGTGCCCAAGCTATCCCTTTACCTGCAATCCGAGCTCTTGTTCAACAAGTTACCTCTGCTACATCCTTGATTTGTAAGTCATCTCTCTCTGGAAAAGTAAAGCTTGCGTGGACACCTCACCAAATGTCTTTGAAGCTCTCCACCCGATACTGTTGGTTTCTTAATGGTGAGGGAAATGCACTTTGTACATGCATAGAAAAATTGTGTTTGTCACCATATCTTGCATCCAAGGGATCAGTGTTGGACTTAAAAATATAGTTCTGCCCAAGAACTACCTAGAGTATTATAAATTGGCATCCCAGTCTCGGGACCACCAAAAAAGACTGCCTGTACCTACAGTGGCTGGCACAGCATGTGATCAACCAAGTAATGGTGGCAAAAATTATTAATTGTTACTCTCCAGGTTCTTATAAGCCGCAGTTCTAATTAGGCATTTGGCAGTCCTGATTAGGCATTGAAAATTAGAGTTTTTATCAAGTTTCTGGTGGACTACCACACACATACCTGGTGAGCTGCTTGGCAAGTCACAGGTTGTATGTGTCTATTTTGCAAAGTAAGAACAAAAACCCACGGTCAAGAGACCTTTTGATTCCTACAGACATTGTATGACAGTGGATGCATTATTCCAAACATTACAAAGCCATGTTGTCCAGAATAGTTCTGTTGGTATCTGAGGAACCAACATGGCTAAAGGACAAATTAGATGGGACAGAGGCATGACCCACATTTCAACAGGGTGGGTTTCCTATGAATTAAGTCTGTATAAAGTATGTGACTGAAAATTCAGCATCGACAGATGAGAGGGAATGCTGAGCCCTTCCCACCACATACCCATTTTCTTTCCAGTGGGACTCCAAGATCAGAAGAAACCCCTTCCATGAAGGAAACAGCTTTGGACAGGAAAGCACAAGCAAAAGAAGAGTTCAGCAACTCCAGCCCCACCCCAATCATTCTGAATTTTAATTCACTTTCCCCCTGCTTTACATAAATTACTTTGTGGATTTGCCCTCCTTGTGTCTAGAGTGTTCCCCATCTGCTGGTGTTTCTTGGCATTTGTGTAAAAGCCAAATGGAAGATCTGCCAAAGCACAAGGATGAAACCGTGTTCCTGATATATACTCATTTGATTTAAACAGAACAAAGGAATACATTTCATTGCATAGAAATACCCAGCTGTCTTTCAGGTTGCAAGTGTCTGAGTTGACCTGACTGATTAGCTAGACATTTTATTGTTGACTGTAATCAGGGTGGAGACCACACAACTCATGATGATTCTGTTGTGAGAAGTGGCTCACTGGTGTCAGAGGTCCCACTGATTTAAACCAGATCCATGCACTGACAGAAATGTTTTTGGAGGAATAAAAAGTCCAAGACTGGTATATCCATTAGCTGACATTGCAGCTGGTGATTCTCTCTGCTCTCAGATACTCCCATGATCTGAGGTGAAATGTTTAGGATGTAGGAGGAGGGGGGGAGGAAAGGCTGCATCAACTGGCAAAGATTAAAAAGGGTATCTTGGCACCTTCTTCTGTTTGGTATCACAAGGGATGTGTTACATAATAGTTGAGGTAGGCTTTGAAGGAACAGTTTTGCCTTGTGGAGTCTGTTGATGAAACCTTTGTGCTATACAACTGAGCATTGTGTTGGGCCAAGAGTTTTACTTCAAGTGCCATCTCTCCAAGTTGCATTCATTTTTCTGAATTTTTGGTCATGCTGCTGATGTATAAAACTGAAGTGTTCTGACTTTTTATTGATTAAAAGCAAATCTTTGCTGGCTTCAGAGACCACTTATCCAGAGACTATCTCCAAGTAGAACTTTGTTATTGCTCGGCAATCTATCAATGGAAAAATATGGTGCTTTCCAGCTGGGGGCAGCACTTTTTCTACAATAGTATTCATGGATCTTTGGTCCGAAATGCAGGAACTAATAGAAAAATTATATGCCCAAAGTAGGCTGAGTTAGGAGTAAAAAGAGGAAGCTCCATTTCTCTTCAGATAGCTTGGGACTGAAGAATTTGGAGTCCAATCTATTCTCTCAGCTGGGATCTGAAGATCCACCCAAGCCTTGAACATAGCCTGTCAGAGTATTATTTTTCTTTGAACCACTGATTCCCACAACTTTTTAGAAGCTGCCATTAAAACTCACCTCAGTTTCTGAAATAGTTTGTCCTGTGACAAGCTGGTGGGGGAGGGGATGGCTCATTGGCTTTGAAAGGGGGCTGACAAAATTCACAGCATGACTCAGCATGGCTTTTCACAGTGTGACTCAGCATGGCTTTTCTTATGCTTTCTGCCCTTAAAACCATGCCTAAAGCCCTTTGGGATGGACAGCCCTAGTTTGAAACCTGCCCCATATCTTTTCCTTTAATATCTGAAGGAACCCAAAGGATGCCTCACTCAAGCCAAGCCTGTCTTAGCATCCTAACACAACCCTTGCCAGGCAGATGAGGTCTCCTTGAAACTTGAGACATTTTGCACCTTTCTGTAAGGCCCATCTTGGCAGTTATAGTCTGTCTTGGAAAGGAGACTGAGACATTGATTTGTGTGCTAAAAGAGCTCCTTTGGGAAGGAAAGAAAAGGAAGAAGCAGTAAACTCTTTTTTTCTGACAGACAAAGGAATTTGAAGATGCTTTCTCCGTAACTAAATGAAAGGACACACGTGGGATTTTTTTTTCACTTGCTTATAAATATAATTTATAGCCTGTTTAAAAATTCTTTCTTACACTTTGTACATGTCAGACTGACAGCATAAATGCAGGCAATTTACAAACAGAGGGCAGGAGAAAAAAAGGGGAGAAGGGGGGAAGAGGCACACTCTGAACTAGTAAACTACACCTCCACTGTACAGCAATACAAAGAATGCAATGGCTAGCACTTTCGCTGTTAGTAATTCTTTAGAAAAAGGAATTGCATAGAAGATACAGCAATAAGGGAGATCAAAATCAATCAAAAAAACACTTTCCCATATTTGATCAGCAGAAAAACAAAACAAAATATCCCCAGCACAAATTGTAAGTGACACTTCAGTGGTTTTGCTGTGAGATGCTAGAAACTGAGAACCAAGATTAACCTTCCAAGCTTAGGCACCATATTGGATTCCTTCCCTTCCCAGATGCCCCAGTTTCAGTTGGGGTTGGTTCTGCCTGTGCTTATGGGAGATATAAGTCTCTGGTCTCCATATCATAACTGTTCAGTGAGAGATGGGAAAAAGCATCTCTCTGTTAAAGAAATGAAATCCAGGGGATGCTGCAAATATCATCCCCAGGAGCATTGTATCTCTTTGTACTGATTATGTTTCATGCCCTCTCTCAAAAAGAGGGGTTAGAGGCTGATGTGTGGCTTGGGATTTAATTTGAGAAAGGATGATTTTTAAAGGCTGTGGATGGAGGATGGAAGCGGGCACTGTGCAGCTTTGCTTAGTATTATAATGTTTACTTCGCTAAATTATCCCCCTGCCACTTTAAAATATCTCCTAGGTTAATATTATAGCCAGTTTGTGGAAATAACGAGGTGGAGGCTACACTGACTCAAGTAAACAATGCAAAAACTGTTTTTCCTGGCCATGAATGGAGCTACCAAAGATGACCCTGAAAAGAAAACCAAAATTATTAGATGAGATGCACCTGTAGTGTCTTCCACTGACAAAGCCATACAAACACAGACACAACAAATTAATGGGTTGGATCCAACACCTCTAAGTGCAGGGAGTGAGTTTCCTGATTTCCACTGCAGATCCTGAAACTGCATCCCTATGACTTTTTCTGAATTTTGAGAGTGACATTGAGGGAGGGGGAACATAAGGAGGCCTGCAGTGGGGAGGGAGGGGAGATTATATCTGTCCAGTGAGTGGGATTCCACTGGTGTTCATTGGATCCAACCCAATTATCCTTGTGAATGTTAACAGAAATTAAACTGATAGTACTAACTTGTATTAACATCGTAGGAAATGCTAAAGACCTTTCCCACACCTGAGCTATCAGCTTGCTTCACATGTAATAGAATAAACTGTTATGCTACCAAGTTCTTTTCATATGTTCAACCAATTGTACATAGTTCCACTTCAGTTAACATTTAGGTTCATCCATAACTGTTTTATAAATGCTTTTCTGATAACAGAAACAAGATGGCAAAGCATCATTTTCTCATGTAAGCTACTCAGGTCAGTTATTTTTACAAACAATGGCCCTAATCCAGCTCTTGGCACAAACAAGGAACTGGAGGATTTATATCCCTATCTGCAGCCAGTGTGTTTTCTGGGACTCTATAATTGGGACTATGGATCTAGAAGCCCCTTGGTCTCAGTTATGAACCTAGAAGTTGTCCCTCATTAGATTTCAATAAAAATGGATGACACATCAGGCTAAAACATTTTATAGGTATTCTCAATGCACAAAGGAAATTTCAAGGATCATGAAACATTCTGTGAAAGACTCCTACAACGCTATCCTTTCCTCTTAATTTCATTCAAGTGTTCTTCCTATTTGCTGCTCTCCTTGGTTTGGTGCTAACAGGATTATCCTTGCTGGCTGTGATGCAGCCAGTCATGGAATATGTGTCCAAGACAATGACAGTATAATGCTAGATAACCAAGTAACTTTGGTTACATGATGGCAACACCACACAAAGTCAAATCAGAGTGAGGGCACTGCTTTCTGTCCCCATAAAGTAAAGGTAAAGGTTCCCTTGCTCGAAAGCCAGTCGAATCCGACTCTAGGGTTGCGGTGCTCATCTCAGTTTCAAAGCCGAAGAGCCAGCGCTGTCCAAAGACGTTTCCGTGGTCATGTGGCCGGCATGACTAAACACCAAGGTACACGGAACACTGTTACCTTTCCACCGAAGTGGTACCTATTTATCTACTTGCAATTTCTTGCTTTCGAACTGCTAGGTTGGCAGGAGCTGGAACTAGAGACGGGAGCTCACTCCGTCATGCGGTCCCCGGGTCTCGAACTGCTGAACTACTGACCTTCCACAGCCTGCAGTTCAGCGTCTTAACCAGTTGAGCCACCGCAGCTCCTTCTGTCCCCATACTGAATGAAATAATATTTTCAGCCTGAAAAAATGACACCCCCTGAATCATCACTGAAATAGAGGTTGATGTGTCAAAGGATATGAATGTTGTTTTTGTTTTGGCTTCATAAGGAATCACCTTTGAAGAAGGGCCAAGGAAGATAAAGGGTATCTATCAGACACAGGCACCACTGTCTATTAAGTTTTTCTGCACAAGCAAATAACGTCTCAGTTTACCAAATTATGAAACCTTGATGCTACCCTTTTGGTACAGAGAGTGGTAACCAGCAGACAAGTGCTGTATGAACATGGACAGATCTTTGCATTTCATCTAGTTGATACTGGTGAAATGTTCAAAGGGAATAAAACATTGCCCCATGACTTAAAAAACCATATGGGAAATAATCCATAGCAATGACTCTGAAGGGATTACCCTTGAGGAGGAAATCTCTGTAATATAGTATTTAAATATCCCGACTATAGGAAACTTCAGTGAATTCACTGTATTAGTGATACCTTTTACATTTACAAACCATTAGAATGTCAGGTCATAATTAACAGAATCCTGATACTCAGCATTTTGTAATGCTTCCAAGTATGCAAACACTTCATATACACTGCCCTAAATAATCCTTATAGTTCCCTTGTAAATGCAGACAGCATTGCTATCCCCAAAATGCAGCAGGCAAGTTGAACCTAAGAGGCAGTGGCTTAACTGAAGGTTTCTTATAGTGGCCTTAGAGGCTGTAAGATTTAAACTAGGGCCTTCCACGTTCACAGTCCAATCTCTCAGGGGTACACTTCACTAGCTCTCAGTATGGATATTTAAAGGAACAAGGGGATAAGATATTACATTCATTACTAAGATGAAAACTCCATGCTGCTCCATCACTGAGTCCCTGACTACATGAGAGTAAGAATCGAAAACAAAATGAAAAGCATTTGGCCCTGATCCAGAGATGTTTTTGGGCAGCAGAAGGTGCATGAAGGTCCTACTCACCCATCTACGGTACACAGAAATGACCACATTTGTTGAGACGTGGTGACTGCCCCCTTCCTCTGTTTCTGTATCTGGGACCTTTTCTTGCTGGATAAAAGCAAATGTATAATATACATTCCCCAGATCCAAATGTGTGATATACTTTCTATAGGTGTGAAGCAATGAAAACAAAGGTGTATGATGATTCCCCCAGTCATAACGTCAATGAAAGACTGCAACTAAATGAGTGGGTGACACGTTAGAGGAATGCAAAGAGTACAGCAGACCACCACAGTGAGAAAGGGAGAACAATCTGTTGTTAGAAGCCTTGGGAGTTGGGACCTCAAAGGGCCACCAGTATGCTAGACATGAGCTAACCCTTGTTCTTTCCTAATAAGACCCAGCAACATGTATATGTACTATTTCAAATGGATTTTATCTGAATACTACAAGAAAATGGTAAAGAAACAAGGCTAAAATCATCTCTTCATAATTACTTAAAAATAAAAAAATACATTTCTTCAACTGACCTAGTTTTATATAGATGTGAGTGTGTGTATTTAGATATATTTATAGTTATATGTATATATTAATTATATTACTAACAATTGAATTATTATGTGTATTATCTAAACTAATCTGAAAATTATGAACAGAAAGAGTTCTTGATATCTTTAAAAAGAAAAGAAAAGGCCAGTAAAATTCAGGTAGTTTTACTTGTTTTAATCTACCCAATTCCTGGACTGAACCTGACTGATGACTGAGAATATTCAGCTCCTCACAAACACAGTTTATGGAACTTACTCAGTTAGAGTCAAGTCCAGTAACACATTAAAGAACAACAAGGCTTTCGGAGTATAAGCTTTCAAGAGTCAAAGCTTCCAAAGACTCAGATCTCTATTCCTACTGGTATCGGACAAAGAGAGCTTTGACTCTTGAACAGTTATACCTCCAAACTTTGTTGGTCTATAAGGTGCTACTGGACTCAAATATAACAGTTCTACTACAGGCCAACACAGCTACCCTCTGAGACTAATTGAGTAGCTTATTTTAATGTATAAAGAGTGTGTACTCTGCCGCTAGATGGCAGTGGACTCAAACATTCAGAATTACAGAAGCCTGATTCTGGGTGGAATTCCTTCTCTCCCCTCCCAGGTCATCCTGCCACCCCTTGCAGTTAATTCCTTGCTTCCTCCTCTCTATACATGTTATGGAGTTTGCTGTGTAATTAAAAAAAAGTATACACCTTCACATGTGAATGCAGCTTACCACAGCAAATATACAGGTTGGGAAGCTGGTCAGCCCATTGACTTGCCAACACGTACATCTGTGTGTCGAAGGTTACATGGATGTCAAATTCACAAACTGTGGATGTCACATTCACACATTGATTTGCCAACACGTACATCTGTGTGCCGGAGGTTACATGGATGTCAATTCCACACATGACTGCACATACTTTGTTAACTACAGGGAGACTTATGTCCATAAAAGGAAAACCGTATGGCTAACAAGTTACAAGCTTTCATCCTGTGATTGATATATAACAATACATATACGTGATTATAATAATCAAGGCCCTTACTAATGGAGGATAGCCACCCAATACCTATAAAAGGAGACAATATGAGTGGCTAAAAATGTGGGGTGAAACTAGCAGTTCTCTTTGACTCCCATGCCAAATCTGAAGTACCAAATTATCAGCTGTTCATACAGCATATATGATTTCTCTCTCTCTTTTCTCTTTCATATATACTTAAAGAAGGCAGGAGCCACAGTAGAGACTGGTAGACCATCTCTCTGGAACTCCATGAAAGCATGGAACATTTGATCAAGACATGATCAAGACATCCTATACGCAAGCTAAACAGCACTATAGGGAATTACCACCTTAATAGGGCTATTATAGGAGACACTTGTATCCATAAATTCTACCCTTTTAGTTGACTAGATTTTCTTGTTTGCCAGTCATTCCTCTAGTAGTCATTTTGAATGTCTAATGTGATGTTTTCCCTTCATTTGGTGGAGTTGTCTATGTGTCCTCTACTCATTTCTAAGTAAGTAGTTCAGAGAGGTGGGTAGGTGAATATAAATCAACACATAATCCGCCCCCCCCAAGATTAGCTCATAACCTTCAATTCTCCAAATCTCAGGCCATCTGCCTTTTCCCACACTATTTCCCACACTATGATTATCTTTTTTGGGGGGGCGGGGGTGCTGTCAAGTCACAGCAGACTTATGGTGTCCCCACAGAGTTTTCAAGGCAAGAGACTTTCAGAAGGGCTTTGCCACTGCCTGACTCAGCATCACAACCTTAGTGCTCTCGTTGGTGGTCTCCCATCTGAGATCTGATGAGATCTCAGATGGGATCTGAGCTTAGCTCAGCTTCTGAGATCTGATGAGACTGAGCTAGCCTGGCCTATCCAGGTCAGGGTTTACATATCATACTATATCTTAATTATAGACATACATTTATGAATGTACACAGCAGATAAAGCCACACAGTTTGTTCTGAAGTTCTTTTAGGACTACTTACTATGGAATCTTTGGGCAGAAACAGTAATCTATTGATACAAAATATTGATATATATTTTTTAATGGCAAAGAATTTCTGGCTCCAGTGTCCATGGCATCTGGCTTTGAGATGTTAAACAGAAGCTCACTCTGAACAAGAAGGAAACCTGGTCAAGAAGGTAGGAGAACTGGATCCCGAGTCACTTGCCAAGCCCTCTAGAGCATTCTGGAGCTAACGTTGACCACACTCTGAAAACACTTCATGTCCACAATGAACCCAGTCAAAACCTATCACTTGCTTTTGACTGTTCAAAGGCTGAAGGCCAACTCCTTTCCTCACACAGACTGTTTTATGAACGGCTGCTCTGAGTTTAATAAAAACACAAGTCACTGGGTGGAAAATAAAAGCCTGTGGAAATGTCAAAAATGGGGAAAAGGTCAGGCAGAATTCACCTTCTGTGTTAACTAATGGCATTTTCACAGTTACCTTTAGAAATGCAGACTTGAGAAACTTCAGAGAAATAAAATCCTGCTGAAGGATGCAAACTGAAGATGAACAAAAAAATAGCCGCTGGTTTGAAGCCTGGGGCAAGGGGAGATGGTGCGAAATCTTTTCTAACAAGGGAAAGGGGAGACAGGAAAGTGAGAAACAAAAAACAAAGAGAGATGACCTGATTTTTTTTTTTTACAAAGGAGACCTCTCTGTACTAAGCACCAAGCAAAATAAATCTGCATATAAGCAGCAGCTGGACAAATTATCGATTCCACTTTTCAGTGGCCACCAAATGCCAGCTATTCTAATGCTCTGAAGCATTTGAGAGGGCATGGGATGGAGAACACGCGTGTGTACATGACAATGCATAACAAGGGCTGGAAGGATTGGAAAAGATACTAAAAAGAAATCTAGGACAATCTAAGCTCACTGTTCTAAAATGAGCACACAGCAGAGCCAGAACTTGGGAGTGGAAAAGCTGTTAAGTCACAGCTGACTAATGGCGACCCCTGTAGAGTTTTCAAGGCAAGAGACTACACTCAGGAGTAGCTTGCCATTGCCTGCCTCTGTGTAGCAGCCCTAGACTTCCTAGGTGGTCTCCCATCGAAATACTGAACAGGGCCATCCCTCCTTAGCTTGTGAGATTTAATGCAATTGGCCTAGCCTGGGCCATCTAGGTCAGAGCAGCTAAACCTTAACAGATTCCCATAATGGATGTTTTATACGGGGTGCAGGAAGTTTAAAAGACCAATTCAGAGGGCTGAATTTTTTCCCCTGCCAACAAACCAGGGAGTAGTATTTGTCTATTCACTGTTTTTGATCACTGAAGCGATAATGGGAAGTTCTGACATTTCTGGTTACTTCTTTGTACTGACTGGTGCGTGCACAGAAATCAGTGCCTCAAAGAAAGTGCCTTTACTCCTGAAATTAAGCAGTCACACACCCTTGCAATGGTCATTTTCCTAGCCAGGGGCAGAAAAGAAAAGAAAAAGCCCCAACACCAGATACCTCTCACTGCATACAATGCAGCCACCACATATACAGGTTTCTGCACATGCAAGTCCAGATGGAATCCTACTGATGCCACCCAGACACACAATCTGACGCTAGATTGCCCACTTGGTCCTTGAATCCACAGCATTTTTGGTGGCTGTGCAGACCGAATCCACTGCCCTCTGATTTTAAATGTCCAACACATTGCTCAGGTAAAAATGGGCACCAGGTAGGCAGGTTACTTTCCTTTGAACCCTGCAATGCTTAGATGTTTATCCCTTTTCTTAGGCAGGACCAAACACATTGAATCCCATTGGCAGCCCCTTACAACTTCCAAATATCTTTTGGATTGGGACTGAAACCTTGGATGAACACTCTCCCTGTAAAAAGATGTGAAGCTGCAGCTATTGAAGTGGTGATGTGTGCAGGACCAGAGATGTCACTGAAAGGTGCCAAATGATTCCTTTAGGGCTTTGTTGGTTACATCAAACAGAAAGGGAAGCCAACATCAGCACCGCTGAACGTCACCTCTAAATGAAATGGCCAACACAGGTTGAGATTTCTTATCACCGTGAATGTCTTATTATACGGCAGTGAAGGCAAGCATCATCACGAGAGAGACTTGTTGCTTCATTAGTGATCATTCAATAGGTCAGTGAAATAGGGGGTTTAGGGTGAGCTGTAGGCCTTGAACAAAGACAGGTCATATTTAGAGAAGACACTGATAAGACCCCACTAAAAACTTCCAGAGTTGGGTGCTGCCATTGTTCAAATGATTAATGCTGTGGATAAACTTGGAAAGCAAAAATAATAGTAATAATAATAATAAGAAATATAATATTCCTCACACTAGATACTATTCAGTAAATAATCATACAAGCAAATTCTTTTTTTAAAACTTTTTTTCTTTTGGTACGGTTTTGTTTGTCAAACCACGCCAAATTGCATATCACATACACACACATTTTGATGATGGAGGCAGGGTATGTTGTGAACAGGGGGAGAGAAATCCCTGCAGTTTAAGCCCCCCAGGAACGCAGGCACCCCTGGGGAAGGTGGGGGAGAGGTATGTGGACTCCTGCTGACCACCAACATTATCTCCTTGCCAGATGCATGAGTTTTAAAAGCTCTGGCTTTTAATGACTCGATCGAGAAACCAGGCTGGTGACTGGAGGATTAGTTTAAGACATCTGATGGACAGATTTCCAACCATGAAATGGGTCTGAAATGAGTGTTTGGGAATGGGATTTTATCTGAAAATAGCCACAACCCTGCTTCGTCCATGGCTTGGTCTAGAATGGCTTTCAACAAAAAGAAGCAAAAAATATAAAAAGACAGCCACGGACAGTCTTTTTACTTCCTGCTGCCCAGGATTGTGATGTAAACAATGTTCATAGAAACTGGGATTGTTAAGAAAGTTTATCCATATATCTGGATAGCAATAAAAAGCGTTTCCTAGGAAACTGTAAAACCCTGTACCGAGCGGTGTACAGCCAAGCTGAGAGGAATGTTAGACTGAATGATATTATCCAGGTAACAACTTTCGGATCCTGTGAAAATGTACAATGAGAATGCGTGTGAAAAGTCAGGCTGTTTAATCTCTTCCCTCTGGAATGCCTCTTGTTATGAAATGCATTGGCCCTGGGGTGCTCGGTGGGAGTTAGTCACAGCCGGCATGGTTAACATTCCTTGCTTCTCATTCTGAGGCTGCCTCAGTACTTCCCTTCTGCTGCCAAGGAAACAACTGTCTCGTGTCTTCCCATCTCTTCGAGGACTGTGGCCAGCATGCTCAGGTTCCCATCAGGGAAGTTCTGGGCTTCCCAAAGGTCTAGGATCACACCGGTAGGGCTTGATTTTGTAGCAAAGTAATTGAGGTACCTGCAAACAGGAGAAGGGCTTTTGTTAAAGGATAGCTGCCATTCACATTTGTGGTTCCTTCCTCTGAACCTGACTCTCTCCTCCATTAAAACTGCCGGTCTACAGTGCAAATAACTGATACTAGCAACAGTGGGAAGATGTAGGTACCAAGTATTCAGCTGTCACTGCAGAGCAGCAGCTGAGAGGGAGAGGCAGCCATGTCCTTACTGAGCACTTTTGCTTGGAGGCAGCATGAGAAGACTATTTTGCAGATGTGCAGGTGTTTGATCATTCTCAGGATAGGCGTGGCATCTGCTGCCTACCTGGCTGGAAGGATATGGGCCCTTGGCCTACTTCTCCCTGCCCTGAACTCTGAATATCTAATGCCACTTAGAACTGTGCTACTGGTAAGCACACTTTTAAAAAGTGGGGAGGTCATCCCTTACACTCCATTTTAAGACCCCTGCCTGCAACTACAGTGTCATCTGTGTTAGAGGACCAGCAAGGTGTGCTTACGCCACACCAATTCCACCAAAACCGATTCCCATCCTTGACTTCAAGTGCAAGCATCTTTGAGATGAATGGACCTCTGCAAGAAGTCATTTCAATGGGAATTATGCCAGAGAAATTCCAAGGGGATTTGTCATGCACTGGTTACACATTCATTGCATAGCTCAAGTGGGCAACACGCTTTACTTACCTGTCCAATTTTAGTTTGTGGGCCAGCATCCTCCAGTCATGACCTCTTGTCTGAGGAGCATCTAGGCTGCTGCAAAGCTTCTGTCGGATTGGGAGGGGAATACTGAATGCGCAAGGTCCTACTATGGTGGTGATGGTGCTCGCTGGATCCATGAGGGGGTATTCAATGCCAGTAGGTTCCTGCATTTGGAGAATATGGCAACATTATTGGGGAAGGAAACAAAACCCACAGGGAAATACATGGTCTCCTGGATATTACACACACTGGATGCTATGAAAGAACACATATAACATATAAAAATTCAAAGACATTATATATATAGCCCCAGTGTTCCCTCTAAGCTAAGTTGGTGTGAGTTAGCTCACAGTTTTTTAGCCTCCAGCTCACACATTTTTTCATTAGCTCGGGAAGGATGGCTCCAGAGCAAACTAATTTATGCAGTAGCCAAATCGCTCACCACCTTTAACGCCAGTAGCTCATAAAGTAGAATTTTTGCTCACAGGACTCCTCCATAGCTTAGAGGGAGCATTGGCCCTAGCCCATCCACTTAGCATAGCACTGCAAGCACAGAATGGCTGAAGATCTCCAAAGTCTCAGACTTTCCCAGGATTGCTACCTGAGATAATCTTATGGGAGATGCCTGGCGTGGTGGTAAGGGAGTAATGCTTTCTGAGGAGTTTTAAGATGAATTTTCTGCCAAAATGATATTAAACATGACACATAAGGCCATAAAAACAGTCTAAAATGAGGGGTCATGAAAGAATGAAACCAGAAAACAACCCTAAAAGCCAAAGCTAGATGAGCTGAGTGGCAACTACACTGCACACAGAAAGTTGGGGAGGGGACACCTTCACAACCAGAAAAGTTTGTAACCAGCCTCCTCCAAAAGGACATTAAGTAAATCTCCTGAGGAAGATGGGTGCCAGCACTGAAAAAGGCCCTATGTTCACAATTTCATCTGTGCAAAATGTGTGGTGTATAGCAGAGCATTTCAATCTGATGTAAGATCTGTGAGGAAGTGTTCTTGCAGCCATGCATTCTACCATTATGAGACTTGCTACTAAAGAAAGGAGCATCACATTCTTTGACCACTCTGCTGTCTCTTGCTTTTCTAATGATGTTTGAAGAGGTAGGGATGGTGTAGTTATTCTGCATGCCAGTGACACCAGTTTCCAAAGTACTAGAGATGATGTGGGGGAGTTACTCTACAATCCATGTGGCTCACTTGGTCCTCCTATTTTGAATGTTACCAAGAAATGCAAGGACTAACCTTCATTGGTGCCAGTGGGAGGAGCAAAATAAGAAGTGGATAGGAACTACCACAAGACTTTTGAGACCCATGTTAGGTGCCCTGCCATGAGTCAATCATGTTGAGATGCTTTCAGTATATTTCCCGCAAAGAGCCAGCAGTCTAAAAAGCATATATTTACATCCAAGCCCTTGTAGTCAACTTTGTCTCCTGTGATAGCTCTACTACAGAAACTTGGAAGACATGGAGTTAATCCCTCTCAGTCAGCACTTGTAGCTTCAATGTGGCATAAAGATATAAAAATAGCATGGTTTGAAGCAGGAATGTGGTTTAGGGTTGCCAATGTCCAGGTGATACCTGAAGATCTCCCGCTATTACATTGACCTCCAGATGACCAAGATCAGTTCCCCTGGAGATAATGGCTGCTTTGGACAGTGGACTCTATGGCATTATACCATGCTGAGGTCCCTCCCCAGGCTCCACCCCAAAATCTCCAGGTATTTCCCAACCTAGAGCTGGCAAACCTAATGCACTGCTATCCTATAGTAATCTAAATTGTATCAGGAAGAGATTAATTCTGACAGTGCCTAGTTTTGTGTCTGAGCCAGTTTTCTCTTTTGCTCTCCAGTTTCTTTTTTCGCACACACATCTATAAGCTTTGCAGAATGTGATCTGAGGTCAATCAGACTAGGAAGCTTTCCTTATGCAAATCAATTTCAGACACTACCAATCTGATGGTCACTTCAAGCTTTATGTGGCAAGCACATGTGGCACACATACTCCAGTGCCTGCAGGGATAAGCACCACAAATATGAAGAGACAATGCAATGGACCCAACTCCATATCCTGCCTGGTGGTGTCTATATTAACATTTCTGCCTCACATTTTATGGTATTTGTTACTTCAAATAAATATAAGTTACCCAGATGCTTGCTGCAGAGTGTATTTACTGCCCCATATTATTCCACTAGTAGTTAGCATGGATAATAGCTTAATGAAGCATTACATGCATTGGAGTTAGGGCTGATTTTCATGAAACATTTTGGATTTAAATTCTGATGTTTGATATATATGTCAATGACTTCCATTATGAAATGAGCCCAAGATTCCATCCCGGCCTTTTCTTTAGAGATATGTGCAAGTTGTGTTGTATCCACAAATGCATCATTTTTTCCATGTTAAACAGAACCTAATTACAAGGTATCTGTTAAGAAGATACCTCTCACCTCTGTTCAGTGGACTTGAACCCAGTCTTTAATAAAAACATCATACGATTGGAGATGAAGCCAGTAAGGCTACTACCTTAATATTACTTTTAGCAAACCAAGAAATCAGCATATTGCACAGAATCATCCTTGCCAAGAGTATTAGGACTTTGGGTGTTGCATTTGTTCTGAAAGCCAAAACAGAATTTGGGGCCTAAGCAACAGAGAAGACCAGCTTTGTATTTTTAGACACCCTGGGTATAAGTGTGAATTTCTACCGGATCATGTTTTGTGACTGAGTGTGGCCCCTCCTACCTTCTTTCCTCCCACTGCTCATTGGACCTGTGCCTGACCTGTGGGACTTCAGTGATCATTTGCAAGTGGATTTTGTCATTTCACACAATAAAACCTAATTGCAAAGTGTGTTGAAAGTGGATTGAAAATGCATTATTCAGCATGTATGAAAGTGCCCATATATTTCACAATCCAAGCAATTTCAACCTGAACCTCATCTCCACTGCTCTCCTTAGAAATGATAGACATCAGAGTTTTCTTTTTAACAAGTGGCATGAGTACATATTTCTGCAGTCCCACAATTCAGGGATCTTTGGAAAACATTTCCCAATGTGAAACAAGTATGGTAACCAGGTAAACGTCTTCTTGTTTTTTCCCCATGATTCAGGGATCGTTGGAAAAGTACAACCAGATCTTCGGTAAGGTTCTCAAATGTCATATTAGATATGTGAAAGATATGCATTCATATCACATTAGTGGACCATAATGGAGACTTTGTTGCACTTTCCAGTTCCACCAATGGTAAAAAAACAAAACAAGACAAAACCACACACCTTTTCCCCATTGTCCACAGTCTCTGTGGAGAGTTAAATTAAAGTGTGAGTGGAGGAACTGTTCTTTTTCAGTCCTTGGATTCCTCTGTTCTTTGAAATTCAGAGGAAGATTATCAGAGCAATTCCACAGAAGCAGAGACAGAGACACAGAGAGAAACAGATCAAACCCCAAGCAGGAGAGAACTGGGTCACTTTGCTTCTCTGTATTCATCACCAAGTATGACAAAGTAAAAGTCTCACACCAAGTTATTAGCTGATCCGTAACTGTCTGAAGGCTGCATGGAAGGGATAGGAGGGAAGGACGACTGGGAGAGGGTACTGATCATCTATCAGCCTGCCAGAGGCATTTCAGACAATGTGCAGTCAGTTATATCGGCAGCATCCCATACACCTGATATGCAGTCCCAACCATGTCTTATCTGAGTGGCAATTGACAGACGGCACAGCGGGAAGCTCTGCTTCCACCCCTCTCAGAAAGCCTCTGTAGCTATACCACAGCGACTGCCTACTAATCCCACCACAGCCCCGAAGTCCAGTGTTGTCACAGGCATCCCTGTAGGTTGGGGAGCTGAGCCAGACAGTACAGGTGACCAGAGAGTCCTTTTTCCCCCTCAGGCAGGTATTGCAGCCTTTCTCCAAAGATCAAAGAGTTTTGTAAAGAGCTTCTCTCGCTTCTGCTAAGGCCCAGTGGCCTAAACCTTTTAAATTGGCAGATGCCTCCTGTCATCATTCAAAACCAAGAAAGGGGCCCTGCAGGTGGCCATCGCCCACATAAACCCCCAAAGAGAATATAGGTTTTTGAAGGCGGCCTGCTACAAAAGAAGGCCGTCTCTTCTGCAGGAGGAAATGTCACAACAGAACAGACATTTCAAATCCACAGGGGAAACTATATTGACAAGCCGAAAAAGGGAATAAAAAAGTGGATCCACGTCACTGGGCAGTCTGATGCCGCTGTTACGCAGCGTGTCTCATCTGTACTATTCCAAATCAATTCACAAAGTATAATTGCCCCCATTTGCAGATGGGGAAATTGAGGTCAAAACGCTCATCCGAGAAAACAAAACAGCGCAGCACCAGAACTAATGCTCTGACCTCTGCTTTGTTGATGGTTTTTTTGCCTGAGATCAACATGGTTTTTTTGCCTTTTGCTCACAGCATCCATGGCTGGATGATATGATATGAAAAAACTGATATGAGAAAGGATGACTGCCAGAGACAGAGGTTTATTGTCAAAACCTGTATGAAAACATACTTCTACCGTGCCATCCTAAGCAAAGTTACACCCTTCTAGATCAACTGAACTCAATGGGCTTAGATGTAGGCAGCTCTGCTTAGGATGGTACTGTTAAGACACTCCGAAGGAAAACCGTGCCTGACATTTAAAAGTCTAAGAGAACAATAAAAAACATATCACTTCAAGATCTCACATCTGCAGCAGAAGAAAGGAAATTAATTTGGCCATCACATCAGCAGACAGGGAAAGCAAAGTAAATGTTGTCTGTGAACTGCTAAAGCAATAAAAAGGATCTGCTTTAAATGTCAATTTCCTTATTTTTCTCTTTGAGCTGCCTTGTTGATTTACATGAGAAAGCCGGTGCAATGTGAGCTGGAGCAACTCTACAGCACTGGTTCAAAAACCTATTTTAATACGCTCAAATGCCCAGCTCAAGCCCCAAGAGAAAAAGCCATCCCCCCTCCCCCCCCCGATTATTGTCTTCCGCTAGCAGTGAAGACTTTTCTGCTTCATTTTGCATACCCTTACCAACCCTCTTTCCTAATTGCTGGGTGTATATATATACTGTTTTTAAAAGTTGATTTCCATATCTTTTTAATTGTTCACTACCTTGAGGGCCCTACTTGGGCAGAAAAATGGCATACAAATGTTTTAAACAAAAATAAATAACATAAAAATAGTATGGGTGGTGGTTGAGCTTCTTTTTAAAGCTTGGCCTTAAAGGCTGTGCCAGGCATTACTATGTGAGAGTGATCCTTGTTTCTAGGTCCCTATGGCTAAGTGAAACAGGAATGATTTATGTATTATTTCTTTATCTTCCAGTCTACTGCAGTTTCCTAGTGCTGACCCTAGTGCTCATGGGGGAAGACAAGCAGACATATGACATTGGCTTGGTTCAGTCACAATATGAAAACATGGGTGCTTTTAATCTGTGATACCAAGATCTGGCTTCCAGATGAAACCCTAGTTTGTCTCAACAAATTATCTTTACTTGCTTGGATGGCAGCAGGAGAAAAAATTTAAAAGGCTGCTGATTGATGGTATGATGTCACTTCCAGAAGTGATGTCAAGCCTCTCTATGAATTTTTGGAAACTCTATGGTAAACCTATCAAAGATGGCTGCCCCCCATGTCCCTGCCCTGTCCCCAGCCTCCTGTGGGTTGCCAGGCCATGTCTGGCCACACTATGTAGACAAAGGGAGGGAAAGCAGGCACTCTCTGCTTATCACTCCCTCTCTGGGACTGTACTGATAATGGTGGAGGCACTGGGCACCATATCTAGGATGGGGGAAATTCCACTCTCTTTCTTTTTAAAAGTCTCATTTCACAGTGCTAGATTCCCTGGGTGCTCAGGGAGCCTAAACATCAGATGCCTTGGGGAAAAATACATTTCCCAGCCCCCTAATGTATTGAACACTGCCAGATGCTGGGTGGGGGAGATGATGCCAGGGAGGAGGAGATCTCCTTCTCACCATCTTCCCAGCTGAGGTGACAGCTTCACAAATTCTCCTCCTGTCTTCAGCTGTGAATGTGCATCAAGAGAAAATAGCACAACAGAAGGGAATTATGGCACAAACAGCAATGCCGTACATGTAAAATGACAACATAAATAACCAGCCTGCTGTTATAATTCATGTCAGTTTGTGCAACTCTATTTTAAGGGACAAGAACCTACAAACACAAAAATTGCATGGAAAAGCAAGACTCCTGGTGGACATCCAACAGTGTGGGGAAACAAAGAGGAAGAATACACAGAAATAAAGGGACTGGTTTCTCACATCCATAGTCTGCAATAACTAGTAAATACTAATTTCTTTGTGTTATCTGTTTGAAGCAGCTTACAGAAAATTTAAGAACAATAAAACAATGAATCAGTCATTAGAGCCTAAAAGCACACAAAGCAATAAATTGCTTACAGCAGAAAATGAAACAAAAACAAGTCACGCGCTCACAGTAAAATATCATTGGTTTTTTTAAAATCAAAATTTTACATAGAAATCTAGAAGCTAGAAAGTCACTCAAATTTCCCACCGGCAGGAATAATCTGTAGTTAAAAAAACACAGGATAAAACAGCAGCCCCACACAACTGTCACTGAAATCTAGGGCTGCCAGCTCTGGGTTGGGAAATACCTGGAGATTTTGGGGGCGGAGCCTGGGGAGGGCAGGGTTTGGGAGGGGAGGGACCTCAGCAGGGTATGATGCCATATGGTCCACCCTCCAGAGCAGCCATTTGCTCCAGGGGGACTGATCTTGGTCACCTGGAGATTAATGATAATAGCCGGAAATCTCCAAGTGCTACCTGGAGGTTGTCAACCCTACTAAAATCACATGCAATAAAAACCAGGCTTCAAAATCCTCAGAAAGACAGGGTAAATAGAATTGTCTTCACCTGGAATGTAAATGACACCAAACTAGATGCTAGGAAAACCTTTGTGGGAGAGGCAGGCTACCACCAAAAAAGCTCTGTCTCTGATTACTGCTTGCCTTGCTTCCAAGAGTCTGAGATGAAAACAGTAGTCAGGTTGCTATGGGACAAGCCCCCCCCCCAATGTTCTTTACTGTTTGGGGCTTTAAAGCAAAAAAACAACAACAAAAACCCGGAACTTAGAATGGAGCCAGCAGCTGCTTATTGCTGTGCTATTCCTCTCCACGGTCTTATTTCTAGTCTTTCCTACTGTATACGTTAGTAGATCACATTATATACAATGAGGTTTCTAAAGTGCATGCTAGAGTTTCACTAAAGAGAGTACCCACTCTTTTTGTTCCTTCACTGTTAAATTAGGGATTACTTCAGTGTGGTACTTACTGTAATAATTGTTTATGATAACTTGTTTTACCATCTGTCTTTAATATTATGGTGTCCCCCACTGAATATATAACTTTACACCCAATAACCGAGCAGATGTTCTCTGTAATGGCTGCACAATGCAAAATTAAGTACCTTTCAGTCTGTCATCTCCGGCCCTTCAGAAATGACCCAGAAGAACTCACATTCCGTGATTCAAACAGCTCAAACTTTGGCGGCTTCAAGCTGTTGAAAACACTGAATAGTCTCTTGGACAATGAAATAATGATGCTTACTCTACAGTAGCTTGACCCAAAGATGACTTTTTAAAAAGTGGAAATTCAGAACAGTTTTATGATGGCTGTATTTGTGTGAAAATCAGTTATTGGTTTTCATGACTTGACTTTTATCAATAATGCCTATTTATAATCTAATTAATGTTACCTAAATTAACTAACATCTTTCTTCTTTGCCCTGAAAGGCAGCTATCCAGAAAAAAATGTATATACCTTACAATACAAAATTGATTTTTCTGGGCCTCCTCCTTTCTCAACTAAACCTAACAAAGGCCCCGGTCACACGGGCAGGAAACTGCAGAGGAGAAGCGTGGCTGTTTGCCCTGGGGCAAACTACTGCGCAGTTACATGATCAGACCTCCTGTGGAGGTCCTGTGGAGGTACCGTGGAGGTTCCATGGCAAGGGAGAGGTGCCGATCACAGGACAAGCCGGCGCACAACAAAGAAGCGCGCACTGCGGCAAACTGTTTTTTATTTTTGTGTACATGACAAATGCGCATGCTCCGTTGGGTGTGCATGCGCATCCACAGAGACTTGGACAAAAAAACACACACCTTATTTGCAAGGGGACATGGGCGGGCACCGGATGCCACTGGAAACGCGATCAGACGCCCGCCCTTGCCCCGCAGTTTCCGGAAACTAGTACCTCCAAGGTACTAGTTTTTTGCCACGCAGTTTCGGCCGGAAGCCTCGTTTGAGCCACGGGAGTGCCACGCTTCCCAGATGTGCTGGTGAGATCGCGCCCGGAAACTCCGGCTGTTTTCCGTCTCACTTGTGTGGCTTCTGTTACGTGTGACCGCAGCCAAAGACTGTTTGGTACTAGATGGTCCAGTTTAAGGCATCTTCTTTGCTATCTCTGTGTATCTAGTTCTGTGAGGTCAATATCAATTTTTTTTGCTGTCAAGTTACAGCTGACTTATGGTGACCCTGTAGGGTTTTCAAAGCAAGAGATGTTCAGAGGTGGTTTGCCACTGCCTGTCTCTGCATAGCGACCCTGGTATTCCTGGTTAGTCTGCCATCCAAATACTAAGCACGCTGACCTTGCTTAGCTTCTGAGATCTGAAGAGATTGGGCTAGCCTGGGTTAGCCTAGGCTATCCAGTTCAGGGCATCATTACTAAATGCCAATTTACAATTTTAGTAAAAGCATAGTATATTTTGATAGCTGCAGGCAATTCTGACCTAAATTTAATTTGCTGCAGCAGACACAAGTGTGGCTTGTTTCTCTTGCCTATGCTCTTCTCTTGCTCCTCTCCTCTTCCTTTTTCATGCACAGCAAGAAGACTCAAGATTCCTAGTCAGAAGAAAACTACTCAGGTTCCCCATCACATCTTAAAGCCGGCACCCAGCTATTTTCTCCCCACAAATCTGGGATTCCAACCCAGGCTTAAGGTGTGTCTTTAAATCCCAGGTTGTGTGGAGTAAAGAAACTCCAGTTCAACCAGGAATCCTGCATTTAAATGTCACAGGGAACTGGAGAGAAATGGGAGAAATCCTTAGTCATGCTCCACACAAGGGATGGCAGAGGAACAAAGAGAAAAGGTAGTGTACCAACATGAGAAATGAGCTGCATTTGTATCCATCATGCTAAATGCTGCTCTGCATACATCCCATGGCACTTGCTTCTGAGGCTTTAACCACTTCCCAATGTAGATGGGGACAAATTTCCAAATAGACTTTTGTCTCATTTACACAACATATATTTAAGCGTAAAAAAATAATAATATCCTCAGCATCTAAAATGGACTCACTCACTCATGACATGGTCCTTGGCAGTGAATTACCAAACACTCCTTCAGGGTCTAAGTACTAAATTACTATCCAAATTTGTTATGAACCCGATAGCACAGATTGCCGGCTTATTTCCGTTACTAATCTGTCCAGCCAGCTTAATTTGCACTATCTTATTTGTTTATCTAAGATGTCAGCGGCAGGTACAGAAATCTTATCAGCATTCCTTCCGTCCACTCTGTCTGGAGACAGCAAAATCATAAAATAAATTATTCCTTATCCTGGTTCAACTGACCAAGAGCCTTAATGCTCTTTGAGGAATCAGTTCTCCTCAAAAGGGGGATTTTCTCCACCTTTTCATTAGTTTCAGTGTCTGATCCACTTTCCTTCTTTATCTGCTGCCTCTTGTGCATTCTAAACAGAAAGTGTTTGTCAAATGGAGAGCTGGCCCTCCCCCCACACCCCTAAACCCTAAAAATCCTGTTCCTTCTGTTGTTGCTGGCATTGTGCGGTTATTGAACTCTGCAGACCTGCTGGTCTTGAAAAATAAAAACACTATCCGAAGTCAGCAGGGGAAGAGTTGTGTGGCTCAGAGATATGGCTTGAGGAAGGCAGGCTGCTGGATGGTTGCTATGGTAGCATGACGCCAGGGCCATTCCTTATTAATGTCAGTGGGGCTTCGGCCTGAAGTTGTTTGTAACTCAAAATGGGTGGTGAGACTCTGGCCACAGGGCCACAGCATCCCGCGGGGAAGACAGAGGAGGACAAGGCAGCTGCTGGACTGATGAAAATGTCTGCCCTTCATTACATGAGAAGAAAACTAAGGCAAAATGCCTCACCATTTTTGCACTGTGTGGGAGAGACGGCAGCACTTATATTTAAAAAACAAAATTAGAGAGGGGTGGCACTGTCCCCATCAAAGGCAAACAGTCAATGCCATTGCTTTGGGGTCAGTGAACTCCGGAGCACCTCCCTCAGCCTTAGACTGATCCTCCAGTGTCCTAGTGCCCATTAGTTAGCTTCAGAGTACATCATACATTGGCTTCCCATGGAAAATCTTTGGTTTTACCAGGTCACGATTACTCAGAATGCTTATTCTTATTCTTACTTGGTCCACATTTAAAAACCATATTGCAGCAAAAACAACAAAACCCCACTCATACTCCTAAGCACAGGGCTTAAGAGTAAGCTGCACATAGTTTAGCTTGAATCTGATTTCAAAAATGATATTTAACAGTGATTGTTAGGCATTAAAGGAAGAAGAAGAGATTGGATTTATACCCCGCCCTTCACTACCCAAGGGAGTCTCAGAGCGGCTTACAAACTCCTGTCCCTTCCCCTCCCCACAACAAACACCCTGTGAGGTAGCTGGGGCTGAGAGAGCTCTGACAGAAACTGCTCTTTTTCAAGGACAGTTGTGCCAGAACTATGGCTTGCCCAAGGTCATCCAGTAGGTGCAAGTGGAGGCGTGGGGAATCAAACCCGGCTCTCCCAGATTAGAGTCCGCGCAGTTAACCACTACACCAAACTGGCTCTGTGTTATCTGATCTTTTTCTTATACCAACATTGTGTAAAAGCATTTTTATTTAAAAAAGGGGGGGGGGGTGACTGCCTCTAGAAGCAGCATCATGCACCCATAGTCTGCTTCTCAAAACAGCAACACACTTAGAAACCCCTTGAACTCAGAAGATACCTCAGTAATCTCTCTTTATATATAAAAGCCATTTGGTGGTGGCACTCTCCAGAACATTCCACACGCTCCCAAACTGGTTGGCGCCCTAGTGTGTCACTCAGAAGCTGTTCCTATCCACTAGCTGCGTTGCTTGAGTCTCGCCTCCAACATTCTAAACAGTTTGCTGTGCCCCCCCCCCCCCCCCATAGCCAGTCAGAACATAGAGGTTATTTGCATATGCAGCCTCATTGGCCTTTGCCTCAGAACACAGAGGTTGTTTGCATATGCGGTTTGATTGGCCTTTGCTTCTAACATTCTAAACAGTTTGCTGTTGCTGTTCTGAGGTAAAATACATTTCCCCTTAGTGCCTGTTTGGGGGAAACCATTGTTGCCAATCTCCAGGTGAGGGCTGGAGACCACTCAAAATTACAACTGCTTTCCAGATGGCAGAGATCACTTCCCCTAGAGAAAATGGTGGACTCTGGGTCCTTATATCCTGCTGAGATGGCCCTCGTATGACAGCCAATGTGACGTAGCAGTCAGGGCTTCAGAGCATGGGAGAGGCTGCAGGTGTGTGTGGGGTGGAAACCTGAAGAGTGAGGGGAAAATAAAGATAGGTTGATGATTGACTGGGAAGGAGATATGGTTGCCAACTTCAGGTGGGAAATTCCTGGAGATGTGAGGGATGGAGCCTGGAGAAGGTTAGGTTTCAGGGAGTTTGGGACCTTGACAGGTACAAAGCCATAGACTCCACCCTCCAAACCAGCCAGTCCCTTCTGGGGAACCATTGTTGCCAATCTCCAGGTGGGGGCTGGAGATCACTCAGAATTACAACTGCTCTCCACAAGGGAGGGGGGAGGAGATGGAAAGCTGAAGTCAGAGGGGCAGATAAAGGTAGGTTGATGTTTGGCTGGGAAGGAGATAGGGTTGCCAACTCCAGGTTGGGAGATTCCTGGATATTTGAGGGGAGGAGCCCGGAGAGGGTGGGGTTTGAGGAGGGACCTCAGACAGGTACAATGCCATAGACTCCACCCTCCAAACCAGCCATTCCCTCCTGGGATTTGTTCTATTTTTTTCCACAATGGGCCTTATTCCTAGTATACTATACAGGGCAATTGCCCATGATTTAGGCTAGGATCTGGGACACCCATGTATGAATGCCCACTCTGCCATGGAAGCTTGCTAAACTACCTCACAGGCTGTTGTGAGGATAAAATGGAAGAGAGGAGAATGATGTAAGCTCCTTTGAGTCCTTTGTTGGGGAGAGAGGTGGGGTATAAATGCATAACATATGTAATACATAACCCCCGACTGAACAACAACAACAAAATAATACATAATATTAATTTTCTTCATCTTTTCTTTTAGGGTTATAGAACTAGAAGATTAATGGATATAGTGAACAGGACATATTGTTTATGAGCCCCTGTTAAGTGGTCACTGTGGGGAACAGACCACCATCTTCTTCATTACTGAATAGTGTGGAGCCATCTGAACCGCCTTACCTCTGAAACAGTACAATTGAGTTGGAATATCTGCCCCTCTCCTTCGACCTGCCGTATGCAGAGTTTGCACACAAGCTCCAAGGTGTTCAGGCTGAACCTCTCCAGGGTGAAGGTACAGTGCAGATTTCTTTGACACCCACTCCAGATGTGATAAAAGGGAATTTCCTGCAGAAGAAGTGATAAGAGCATGAAAATGGGCCCTTTGATTCTTGGCAGTTTAGGCAAGCCTCAGCCAGATCTAGCTCCCAAGTGGGTGAATTGTTAGTAAGTTCAGGGCAAGGGGGAGGGGAGTACTTCTTTTGAGCATGATGGAATGCTATACCAGGTAGCATGCAATTTCAGACCCAGTAACTGGAACCTAAGTAATCTGGATAGCCCAGGGTAGCCCAGTCTCATCAGATCTTGGAAGTTAAGAAGGGTCAGCCCTGGCTAGTATTTGGATGGGAGACCTCCAAGGAATTCCAGGGCCGTGATGTGGAGGCAGACAATTACAAGCCACCTCTGAATGACTCCTGCCTTGAAAACCCCACAGGGTCACCATACACCAGCTGTGGCTTGATAGTACTTTTTAAAGAAAACTGGAACTTGCATGCATTTGGTATTCTTCAAATTGCTCTTACAGCACTGCTAAAATGAATATTTTTATTGCTTAAGTATGCTGCACAAGATATTCTTCTATATGCCTGACATTAACAAATTTGATACAAGGCAGAACACCTTGTTCACAAGTAAGGATTGCATGTTTGGCTAGAAGGTATGACTGTATAAGCAGAGATAACACTGAATATCAAGACCTTTTCACTGTTCTTGCCTTGGCATGCCAATTATTATTTCCAGCAATTGTTACCTGGTATTTAGCCAGCAGTTTGCTCTTCCAGAGGGAGTGGGTGATATCATGAATGGACAAGCGGAGATTGTGGGTGCTCCCTTTGAAATGCAGATCCTTTGGTTCTTCCAACAACTGACCACCCATTTGCCTTTCCAGCTGTAGTACTTCCTGAGAGTCAGCAAGAAAAGTGAAATGTAATCAGCATGGGATTTAAAGGCATCCTTTGCAAAAGAAGCCATCCAATTTGCAATTCAGCAAAGGCAAGGGTATGTGGATTTAAGCTAGACTCATGCTTCTACAACTCAACCTCCTGTCTTTGCTCTAAGAAGCTCAGGGTGGCCGTTTAGATGGAAACACTAGTTGAACTCTGCTGGCCCAAAGCCTTATGTTCTCTCCACTGCACTGTACTGGCTCTCAATCCAGAAATAGTAGTTCCCTCTTAACTGTGAATTAGGCTGCCTGCCATGAAATAAATCCCCAAAGAGCAGCTATTACAGGAACAACGATCTATGAAAGGAAGGAAGGAATTTTGCTGGAAAGGCATGCATGCATTACAGGAAAGACACATGTTATACAGCATGACTTCGGAACAAGGACACAAGCGGAGCCTGTTCCAGCACTGCAGACGCTATATGATAATCACGTTCCTATCAGAACAAGAAATATTACACAATGGGCCAATGTACCCTGCTATGTGGTTTGCTTAATTGCTTGAGAGGGGTGAGGTCAAAGCACAAGCACACAGGTAACACTCAGACATTGACAACATGTCATTCTAGATACTGTTCAGCCTGAGGGATCTTCAACTGAACCTCTCCCCACCCCATTTCAAGTGGCTTCAATGCATGAAATTGTCACAGCCCGCTTGACTGCTTCATTAGCTTGTCTCCCCCCCTGCTTTAAATGGACCTACAAGTCAGTCTATGTAAGAAAAATATTTACAATTGTTTTTATGGGATTGTTTTTACCCTAATCACCTGCTAACAATAAGGAAGAACTATCAATAGGGCAGATGAACACAGAGAGAGGATGGAAAAGTGACCTCATTAGAAAATCTCTAATAGAAAAGATAGATTCTTTAGGTCCTAAAATAGTTCACCTTGGCTAAAGAAAGTCATATATGACTGGCAGCAATTCGCCCAGGACACACCCAAAATAGGCAGCATTGGACTCCAGTCTCTCAGTTAAGTAATGGAGTTTGGCAGCCAGGAGGAGGCAGTTACATCATCAAGCCCTGCCTGGGGGAGGTAACAACCCAGGAGGAAGCTGCAGCTGGTTGGGTGAAAGGGTAGAGGGGAGGAGCCAGCCATGGCAGAGCACAGGAAGGGTGGCCTTGTCAAGGAATTGGACCTCTGGCTCAATTCTTCATTTTTTAAATTAGACATCACTCAAGCTTAATATTAAAGCTCTAGGCCTGCACTATGGGTTGAAGGGAAACATCTGGGTTGTTGACATGGGAAAGTTGGCAAGTCGACTTTGCGCCTTTGAATAACAGAGACAAATGTAGCCACACCATTTGTTCACTGTATACCTCACTCCTTCTTTTGATGCTTTGATTTACACTACAGAAGGGAAGCATCCTGTCATAAAACTGTTTCTTTTCTGAGCCATTTCTTGTCAGAGGTGCATGTCAGGATAACTCTGATAGTCTGAGTTTTGGATTGGCTAAAGGGCCCCAGCCTGTTCAAATATTAGACTTTAAGAAGTTTAACATTTTTGTTCTTTGTTGCTAACTGCAGTTGGAGCTGCCAGCTTCAGCTCTCCCAATGCGATGGGCTAACCTCATCATAGGGTAGGCACTTGGACAAAGAGACTTGTAGTTCCCATACCCAAATCTCACTTTGACCAAGGAAAGTTAACACCTGGTACATATGAATTAAAGCTGCACTGTGTAGCTAGAACTTTACCATGTAGCTTTCTTGAATTTGTCTTCCATTGCTTTGTTCTTTTTTTAATACTCTTGCACTCTTTAATAAAATACTTTGACTACCTTTGGTTGTTCTGTATTTCAGGTGCTGCATTCTAATTCCAGTAGCTTAGACTTTAACACCCACCTACTGGTTATTCATTAGTGGAAACTCATTCTGCAAGTGGCCAGCCTTGCAGGGCTGACTTTTTTGTTTAATCACATTAAGGTTGGAAGCTTGCCCCTTGGCTTCTGACTGTGTGGGTAGACTAAAGGGCTGATGGCAGGCTACTGTACTGGTGTGAGTGGATTCACACTCCAGGTTTGTTTTGTAATTTTGAGGTCTGCTCCCCCCCCATACCAAGGATCCCCTGGATTTGGAATTTTTGACAGGCCTATTTAAGGATTTGCAGCAAGCCAGGGAGGATGGAGTATCCCTGCTCAGACAGTGCATGAGAACAGAGAGTACAGAAAAGAGGAGGAATAAGGTGATGCAATCCCCTCCCATTTCCAATCTGAGTCCTTGCAGGTCTTCCAATGTGTAGAAGGTCACAACAGAGTGAGGGCAACATGGCTTTGATGAAAGAGAGCATCACAAATGTGATTTTATGCAATGCATAGACTATAATGGGTAACCCTAGCATAACAGTGAACCACTGTGCAAATAAAAAAAAAAGTCATAACCTATGCAGTACAAAGTCATAGTTACATTTGCAATGTTACACACATGAGGATCTCCCTCATACATTTATGGATGTATATTTTTCTGCACATACCATTTTATCTATTGCCATTCCTAGTCTTTCTCAGATTACATAAGAACATAAGAACATAAGAGACGCCAGTGTTGGATCAGGTCAAAGACCCATCTAGTCCAACATTCTGTCACACAGTGGCCAAAAATACCAGGTGCCATCAAGAGGTCCACTATTGGGGCCAGGACATTAGAAGCCCTCCCACTGTTGGCCCCCCAAAGCACCAAGAAGACAGAGCATCACTTGCCCGAGAGCCCCTATCTATACCTTGTGGATAATAGCCACTGATGGACCTGCATATATATCTATACAGGGCTGCCAAAAGCACCTCAGCTCTCTGGACAAAAATTTCCTCTACCTCATTCCTCATACTCTTTGTGTGTGTGTGTGTGTATGTAAAGTGCTGTAAAGCTGCAGGTGCATACTTTTGTCATTGTTGTTCGGTTGCACAGTTGAGTCCAACTCTTCGCGATAATACCCATACCCAAATCAAACATCATATTAAAAGAAATGATATGGCCTGTTAGCATGAACAGGTGAATAATTGGTTATCTGTTTGCCTACCATATATTTCCCCCATTTATTTTCTTACACCGATGCCCTCTCTTCCAAAGAGCTCAGGGCAGTGAACACAGTGCCTCTCAATTCATCCTCACAACCAGGGCTTTTTTTTAAAAAAAAAAGAGGTGCCAGAACTCTCAAGCAGAAATGCTCAATCTATATCCTGAAAACTCATGAACTTTTAAACATTTTTAAAAGAACTTTGTCAAAGAGGTTCTGGAACTCCGTTCTAGTGTGTTCCCCCAGAAAAAAAGCCCTGCTCACAACAGCTATTGTTAGTTAGGCTGAGAGATAGTGACTAGCCAATGTTGCATTTCCCTCTTCCTCCAATAAAGGAGCCAAGAAATACATAGTCACATGGCAGCGATGTTCCCTCTAAACTGTGGAGTCTTGTGAGCAAAAATTCTACTCTGTGAGCTACTGGCATTCAAGTTGTGAGCAAGTGATTTGGCTACTGCATAAATTAGTTTGCTCTGGAGCCATCCTTTCTGAGCTAAGACAAAAATGTGTGAGCTGGAGGCTAAAAACTGTGCGCTAGCTCACACTAACTCAGCTTAGAGGGAACACTGCATGCCAGTAGTACTTTACTTGGTTCTCTGGGCCTCCAGGATAACCAGAAGCCTTAGAATACTGTCCTCTAAGCCTGCCTCACCAATCCTACTAGTATGGAAAAATGCAAACATTGATGCAGGAAGCCTGTTGGCCGGTGCTTCCTTTACTCTTCTTTGATAAACTGCTTTCTCCACTGACTTCATAGCTCATAGGTTCTAGAAGAAGAGAAGAGAAGAGTTTGGATTTATACCCCACCCTTCACTACCCAAAGGTGTCTCAGAGCAGCTTACAAATATAGCTCTTCAATGAAGTATTACCTTTCCTGATAAGCGTGTACTACGTTGTTGGCTGTGGGTTCTGACATTCTGTTAAGAATCCTTCATTCTCTATCTACGCGCCTCTCTCCCTAACCGAGATGAGCGACGGAGAGGAGAAACTGAACTCTTCGGAAGAGGAGGAGGAGGAGGAGGAGGAGGAGGGAGACTGGATTTATACCCCGTCCTTCACTACCTGAAGAAATCTCAGAGAGGCTTACAATCCCTTTCCCTTCCCCTCCCCACAACAGACACCTTGTGAGGTAGGTGGGGCTGAGTGAGCTCTCTCGAAAACTGCCCTTGAGCTCTGAAAGAATTTATGGCTGACCCAAGGTCACACCAGCAGCTGCGTGTGGAGGAGTGGGAATCAAACCTGGTTCTCCCAGCTCCTAAACCCTACACCAAACTGACTTACTGGGTTTCCGGGTGAGTTGGTGGGGTGGAAATGGCATCACACAATGCATGATATCACTTCCAACCCCCACCCCAAAATTGGAAGTAATGTCTCCCCCTATGCTCTGCTGTGACAGCTTCGCTCGTCTGGGCAGGGCTTACGGCAGGTGCCACCCTGCAAATGATCAAAATCAACACCTGCTTATAATCGTGCGTTCTCTGCTGTGCCCCCCCCTGCCTTATGGAATGGCCAGCCTAATGAGGTTAGGATGGCTACCACTCTCCTGACTTTCTGCAAACAATGGAAAACTGAATTATGCAAGGGGGCCTTTAGCCCAGGACATAGGGCTGCACTATACAATGTGCTTCAGAAAGAAGCTTGGAGTAAAGGGTTAGGGATTGTAGATTATAGCCCTGTATAATCTGCTCTAAGTAGGTTACTCTTGTGTCAATTTTGCATTTGTTTAATGTGTCATGTTAATGCCCATGCACTAATTCAGCTCTGGTTGCATCCGGATTTCTACAAATCAAATCCCAATGCATTGTCCATAGGATGTTCCACCCTGATTGATTGCACTGATTTATTCTGTGTGTGTCCCAGTGAGAAAGTCAGACCCTGAGTAACATAAATAAAAAACCCCTGTTTTTCATCTGATTGTAACATCATGCATCACACAACACCATTTGCCCGTCTCCATTTTCTTCCACTGCTCATTCAACCAGTGGTGGTGGGGGTGGGGGTGGGGATCTGCGGGAGCCCTCCTGCTGGAAGTGGGCAATTGGCATCCCTGGTTCTAAGGAATATTTGGGATTTTCACATTACAAAACACCCCAATATATGAGACAATATCTATGGAGGATTCATTTCAATCAGCTGAAGCCAGAGTTCTCACATCTAATCATTACAGTAGCTTCAAAGACAAAGGCCTTCACCTCTCTCTGGATTTTTTCATGTTGTTTATCTGATTTTAGGAATAAATTCTGCAAAGCCACTGATCCCTGTATCTCCTGCCTCCCTCCCCTGGGTATAAATTTCTCTGCCAACTGAGTAGCACACCTATCATGCATCTGATGGAATGGGTATTGGTTCAATAAAGTTTACACCATAATAAATTTGTTATTCTTTAAGGTGCCACAAGACTCTTTTGTTATTTTCTGTGAACAGTGGTTTGCAGAATGTATCCCAAACATAAGATTTAATTTTAATATGATACCTGGGTTTTATTTTGATACCACCTTAATCTACAACCTCAGTCAGGTGGCTTAAAAATTACACAAAGGTGACCTAGAGATATCAAATGGATAAACAGATGCATGAAAACAGTGACATATTCATTAACTTCTCTCCCATATACATGCACACACACAAAGAAAGCAAAGCTAATAAAATCAAGAACAAAGCAAGATTTCGATCCAGCAGTGAAGTGTAATAACATTATGTTGGTCATGTTCATTGTCTAGTTAGCATAAAAGAGACCACTCATGTCCCCAACAAAACTAGCACCTGGCAAAGTCTAAAGCCAAAGTGATATTTGCTTTTAAACTATTAGAAGGAAATGAACATAATTAGAAAGCTTTTAGAATTAGGGTTCTGCCAATCAATCAGTTTCAACTTCTTTCCACGTAGGTTTAACTATCTCATGAAGATGTCTAAAGAGCAAATCAATACTAATTATTTGATTGCTATCAATGATCATTATGCCCAAATTATCTCCCTAGATCGTCTAAAGCAAAATCCATTGCATTTCCTTAGGTCAGTGCACCTTAATATATATATCCGCATCCTTCCCAGACACAGAGTGCATTGGTACACACCATCAAAGAGTTTTAGTCTTACATTCTTATTTTTGATCTGGCTCATAATAATTGCTATATCTGATAGCCCAAGGGATGGCTCCTGGGTGGATTTCTGCACAGTGGGGCCAGGCATCACTATAATTTTGGGTTCTACAAAGGAATCCATAAATTTGCAAAAAGAAAAAAAGAAGAAAGAAGGAAATCTGTATTTAAAAAGGGGGATACCCCCTTCCCATGCAAGAAATGACAAAACATAAACATTTAGAAGGATTAATTTCTGAGGATCACACTGTTAATCTGCTAAATTAGAATGCAGAAGGGAAATATGAAATATACTTTAGAATGCTGAAATCGAACTTTTAAATTGCAGGGTTTCAGAACACTCATTTGCTGGACAGCTCCTTCATCTAAACAAAAATGAAAAGTACTTGCCATCTCTGCAAATTTCCACCAGTCCCTGCAGACTGAAAGGGTCAAGCTACTGATGGGGGAGATCTACAAGTACTTATTTGTGCTTGGCCATTTAGTGAGAGGAAGGGCATGTGTGTTTGTCTGCTGTGCCTAATCACTTTAAGCCTTTTTCTTCCAGCATGGCTCACTTGCTCTCGGGGGGGGGGGGGGGGGGGGGAGAATGTCCAAATATGCATTATATAAAATAAGAACCATTGCCCCTTTCTTTACACATGAATGGGTAGGCACATGAATAAACACATGGGCTCCTGCATCCATTGCCTTTATCCTGATGCCAACTGCAAAAGAAACTGGTCAGCACTGGATGGGATGCAAAGATTTCTGTTTTCATAATACATGGAAAATAAACAAGCAGCTACTACAATGATCAAGCCATTGCTGATGACAAGCCATTAGGCCCTTTTATGGCATGTAAGACCCAGGATACAGTTGGTAGAGGGCTTCCCATGCATAACAGGAGAAGGAGGTTAATGCGGTATTGTGCAATGGACAGGGACTTCTCTACTTTCGGTGACTCTCAGGATAGATGGATGCTGTACAAGTCAGACTCTAGTAGATTTATAAAAAGCAGCATACAGTCTATTGCCTAGTAAAATTAGTGCTCAAAAGCCCTGTAAAAAAACCTCTCCCAGAGTTCAAGTGTCCAAACTACACCAGTTTGGTGTAGTGGTTAAGTGTGCGGACGCTAATCTGGGAGAACCGGGTTTGATTCCCCACTCCTCCACTTGCACCTGCTGATGTGACCTTGGGTCAGTCACAAGCTCTGGCACAGCTGTCCTTGAAAAAGAGCAGTTTGTGTCAGAGTTCTCTCAGCCCCACCCACCTCACAGGGTGTCTGTTGTGGGGAGGGGAAGGGAAAGGAGTTTGTAAGCCTCTCTGAGACTCCAAGTGAAGGGCGGGGTATAAATCCAGTCTCTTCTTCTTCTTCTTCAAATACAAAGACATATTTCTTACCAATAAAGTATGATTAAGTGAGTCCTTACCCTCCTGGAAGGGAACAATTCCTCATGAACCAGTTTACCCAATAGGAGAAAACAGTTCTTTAACTCTGAACTGCAGTTATCACTTGCAGTTATCACTTGTCACAGTTGCATAAGAATCTACCATAAAATACTATTGGAAGCCTTTAGCTAACTTTTATTAGCATATGCTTTATATTCATTTCACTCAAATGAAAACTATTCCTTTCAGACATGAGTTATCCAATGATATCCCTGTTGAAACTCTACTGAGATGTAGGAGTATGGAGGGAGAGTGTGTAGAGGACCAGGCTGCTATCTCATTTTGTCTTGCTTCAGAATGTGTGAGTCTTGCAGTGCCATCCTAAACAGCAATGTTGTAAACCCATGTAAGAAGGGGGTTGTTCTGCTCAGAGTTACTCAGTTTCCCTGACATTTTGCTCTTCTGAGGCTGCGTCCTCATGGAGATTTTTCTCTGCTTTGGCTTCCAAATGGCACTATTATCTATTTCATTTATTTTTTGCAGGGGGAAGAAACATCCACACAACGTCATCTTTCTAATTCTCCATTTTTCAGGCTTTCTCCATTCTCTGTATGTTCTTTCTCAAACTTGGTTCTGTATGACCTGAGTTGTCTGAGGGCACTTAGCAAGATGGATGGGAAGGTCTGTATTTTCTAAAGTGCTGCACAGAACAGCATCATCTCCCTTTCGCCAACCCTTCATAGCCACCATTTTCCTTGCTGGGCAACCAGGGAGCTTATCCAGATCTTGCCAGATCTCAGAATCTAAGAAGGCTTGGCCCCGGTTAGTATTTGGATGGGACAGCAAGGAATTCCAGGGTTGCTATGCAGATGCAGGCAATGGCAAACCACCTCTGAACATTTCTTGCCTTGAAAACCCCAGGGGGTCACTGTAAGTTAGCTGTGACTTGACAAGGAAAAAAAGTGGAGCACAATAATTTTATAACCATCCACTGTCACCTTGTACTAATTTCCTTGAATTCCCAGCTTTCATTTTATTGCCACTATAATTACTTTTTTAAAAAGCCCTCAAAAAGTTCTCTAGTAGCATAGCAAAGGGAACAATACAGGGAAAAGGGAAGGTGATGGAAGAAAGTGGACACAGAACTCCTGCACGGGAGCTCTGTTGCCAGTGTGACTACCTCTGCGTTCACAACACCAATGAGAAGGAAACTGAGAATGCTCACCATATGAATGTAGTTTAATCCAAATACTCAAAATCCTGGAATTATTTTGCCTTCCATTTCCAGCTAAATCAACAAAGTTACTCCAATTTTTTTGCTTCCCATGCTGTGTTTCTTTAACATGAAAACAACGACCATTTGTCACATGGACTAAAACAATTCTTTGCAATGACATTGCAGAAAATATTCAGAAGTCCAGATCAATGTTCCCTCTAAGCTGTGGAGTCTTGTGAGCAAAAATTCTGCTTTGTGAGTTAGTGACTTTAAAGTTGTGAGCCAGTGATTTGGCCACTGCATAAATCAGTTAGCTCTGGAGCCCTTCTTCCTGAGCCAAGGCAAAAGTGTGTGAGCTGGAGGCTAAACAATTGTGAGCTAGCTCACACTGACTCAGCTTAGAGGGAACACTGGTCCAGATCCAACATACATTTCACATAAGGGATATTGGCTATCTTTACATGCTTGGTTTACAGCTATTTTTAATGATTTTTTTAATGAAAGGCTTTGTTATATACTGAAAGGATGCACCTGAGTTTAACTATATGAAACCATTACTAACTAGAGATACTGCCAATATCCATATAGGCTCAGACAAAAAAATTTCAGAACACAACACTAATGCGCTACATTGCAATAGATTCTTCCAACCCATTCCAAAATGAACCAGAGCAGCTCAAAGGGACAGTGCCTTCTGAGACACTTCACTGCAGCAGTGGTCTGAAAGCTTCTTATGACCACCCAGAGGTCATTTCAGGGGGGATCGCGGGGGATCGCAGTTCCCCCGGGTGAGGTACGGGGGCGGGGCACATGACGAAGCCCCGCCCCCCGCTTCCGGCCGCCCCGCTTCCGGCCCTCATTCAGCCAGGAGGAGGCAGGAGAAGAGGGAGGGTAAGTTGCTTCCTTCCTGCCTCTCCCCACCCCTGCCTGCCTGGGGCCAGGGAGGGCCTTCGCGGGGCTTCCTTGCACCCCCGCTGGCCTTGCAGGTCCACCGCCAGGCCCCTCATGGGGCTCGGCAGTGGAGCTGCAAGGCCGGCGGCCGGGACCGTTGGGGGCGGGGTGTGTGGCCTTATGACACACTTCCGGTGATGTCAGGGGGTGTGGCCTTATGACACACTTCTGGTGATGTCAGGGGGTGTGGCATATGCTAATGAGTTATGCTTATGAGTTCCCCTAGCTCTTTTTCTACGAAATGACCCCTGCGGTGGTCCCCATAGGCCTCTGCATCAGAGACAGTATTATACCACTCTGTGCATAACATGGGACGTTTACCTACATTCCTCTCTGTTCCTGCAGCTTTTTCCAAACCCAAGAAAGATCATTTCCAGGGTTTCGTGGAGGAATAGCTGTGTGGGGTTGGGGGGCTGGAGTGAGGAAGGATAGGGATGAAATCACTATTCCTTCTACTTCCACAAGCACAACTCTGCTGAGGAAAAGGACTCAGTTCATCCCTTTGTCCTTCCTCACTCCATCCCACCAACGCTCAGGGCTGTTCCTCCACAACACCAGGAATGATCTTTCCCAGGGTTGGGAGTGGCTACAAGAAAGGAGAGGAATGTGTGATAACCTCTGTTCATGGATGGTTGGACACACACCACTGAAGGGCCAAATGAAAACACCACCTAGTACTGAATCAGACTAGGACCATAAAAAATGGGCTGTAGAGCTATCCCTCCTCATTCTATTTGTGTACCCCGTATTCAACAAGCCATTCTGCAATTTTGTCAGAGTGGAACAGAGTAATTTTGCTTTCCTCCAAAACTTATCCAAGCAGAACCAGCTGGCTCCACTAATCCCAACTTGCAACTATACAGTAAATGGAAATAGATGATGCCTTTCATAATGTGCGACCAACATGAGGTTTTACTATTTACTAACTAAAGCACTAAGCTGCAGCAGTGCCTAAAGCTGAACACATAGCTCATAATATCCTTCTCAGATTTAAAGGTGCCTCAAAAGTTGAAGCTGAATTTGAATCACCCATCTTTGTCTGCATGAAACAGACCCTGTTAGCCACACTGAGCAGAGCTGTAGGATGTTTGTATCTATCATAGCCATTGATGGTACATAAACTTGACTTTCATGTTAAAAGTCTTGATCTCTTTCTTGTAAGTATGAAGTTAAATAAAGGAAGGTTGAAAAACAGCTGGAAAGGGATCAGTGAACTTCAGTTAAAGCAGCACTTTGAAAATTTAAGTTCATCCAGTCCAGAAAATATCTAAAATCTGGATGGTCAGACATTTGATCATTTTGCCTTTCCTTTCTGCTGCATATTAAAAAAGGACCCCTCAACACGGCACTATTAATTTTTGTCAATACGTAGAATGAGTTAAACTCAGGTACATGTCATCTGCTTCAGCATACTCAAAAGCAGGGGATTATGGGTCTGAAGGTGCTTCCAGATGGAAAGTCATTTTGAGTGGCCAACATTTTGATTCAGGGTAGCAGAAGCATGAAAGCTACTCATGACTTGTGCCAATTCCCCACTTCTTGCTGCTAGGCCAAATGGCAGAACACAAATAGCACAATCAGCTATGGTGGCACAACCTACAACAGTGACTATAGTTCCAACCAGAACTAAACCGGTAGGCTTCCCTTAAAGTACAATTATGCTGCTTTCAGCTAATGTTACAGTGTTCAATCAGCCATGTGGTCTGGGCACAATCCCAGGTCGTTCCACACAACAGGTGGTCCTTCAGCCATACATAGCACAACAGCCATGTTCTTTGCCCGGCCAGATGCTTCATAACCCTCCTTCCCCCTCCTCCATCCTACTTATAAAGCACCTGGTAGATCACAACATGAAGCGAGGAGTCGCATATTGTGCAGCCCTGGTTAACGGAAACCTAAATAAGCTTTGAACTAGTTACTCACCATTCAACAAAGCAATGAAAAAATACACTAAGGCTGGCTATGTGCTTCGCACCAATAGGCAAACTGTGTCTCCATATGTGGGCAAGTATCTGAATTTATAATAAAAAAGCCATATTGGTCTCCCTATGAAATCCATGTTTCTAGAAACAGCCCCCCAGAGTCTGGCATATGTCAGCAGGTTAGATGCCTCTGTTGCTAATTCTTAGAAGATGTTTGCTTGTATATGCAAATTCTGGAGAATATGAGAAGGTGCCCAAAGACTACGTGGATCAAGACAGGCAGACAGGAAAAAGATAATTTGTCTTTGGGAGACTCAGACCTTGACACTCCTAGGAACCTAATCCCCTTTTAATGAGTTTGGTATGCGAGTAATAATATTTTGATGAGTAAAATGCAGTAATTTTCTCATAGAAGCTGTCAAGACATTGGCCCAAATAAACCTCATGCCCAGCAGGAAACTTGTTTGGCATGTGCTCTACAGCTGCACAGAGACAACAGTGGTTTTTTTTAAAGATGATGTGACGGTGACATTGTGCCACAGTAGTAATGTGTTCTGGCCTGAAGTCATCTCTGGTCAAATAGGTCTATAGGTTTTTGAGGGCCTACAAAACTCTGTGGAAATGGCATGAGCGGATGTGGCAGTGGCATGAATGCACACACCATGGGAAATGATGCCTCTTCTAGTTATAAACCTGTATTTTTTTTTTAAAAAAACACACCTATCTTCTCTGTCCCTTCCTAGTCTTTCAGCCATTTCCTTCCTGTATTTTTAGTACCTGCTGAAACTAGTCCCACCACTGCTGTGACAAAGATAATACACTGTAATGTTCCATTAGGCTGTGGTCACACGGTAAGGTAATAGCGATTTGTTCCTGCTGTGAATTTAATCGGGAATCCCGGGTTGGGATGTTCACACATCCCTCCCCAAACTGCAAGCATTGCACGAGGATGCAGCCGCCCCCTCTCTCCGCCGCCCGCTCACCTGCCAGCCCACCCAGCACTTCCTTCCTCACCTGCCCACCTCCCCCCCCACCCCCAGCAACTTTCCATGCCACTGGCCGATGCTGCCAGCAAGCTGGGCATGCTCCCTGGCGCCGGGGCTCCCTCCCTCCCTCCCTCTTAACGCCGCAGCTACCAAGTCTCTTGCTCCTCTCTTCGTTCTGTGTTCACCAGCTCTCTCTTCTGGTCGGTCTGCCTTGCTCCTGGCCTTGCCGGTGTCTAATCCCGGCCTCACCAGTCCTCTGCCTGGGGGGAAGGAGGGAGGGAGAGCCAGGCTCCAGCAGCTGCAGGGAGGGAGGGGAGCAGAACGGACAGCAGGTCATCTGGTGGTTAGCTGCCCAGCCGGAGGGAGGGGATCAGCTCCCCAAAAAGTTTATGGCAGTGCTCTGAAGTCTGCCAGGCAAGGAAAGGGAGGAAGGGAGGAAGAAGGTGAGAAAGGAGAGGCAGAGCGGGGACCCTTCGGGATGGACGAAAGGGAAGTGCAGGAAGGGGCGAGGGAGGGAAGTGGGAGCCAGCTGCATTCTGGTGGAGGCTCCCAGAGACGTTCTCTTCCCCTTTGCCCAGCTGCTTCTCTCTGTCATCCTTCTCCTCTGGCCTGGTAGCTAAGGAGAGGTCTGGGATACCGGCAGCAAGCAGCGGAGGGCTGGTCAACTTGGAAGGCACTTAACAGGAAACGACTCCTGGGGTGGGCTCCGTAGCCCGCTCGCCTGCCAGCCCGCCCGCCGGCACTTCCTTCCTTTGTCCTTCCCCACCCGCCGGCTTCCTCCCCCAGCCACTTTCCACGCTGCCTCTTCTGCCTGACCCCAGGGGCTCCCTCCCTCCATCCCAATGCTGCATCAGGGACTCCTGGGGCGGGCAGGACCATGAGCTGTGCGCTGGATGGGCACTTGAACATTTAACTGTAGAATTTATTCAGCAAGGGAGTGCTCATGCGCTCAAAGGTGGAAGTTAAAAAAACAACCCCTCATCGCACAAAGAATGGTCAGATGGCCCTAATCGCAATCATTGCGAGAGATGGCTGTCTAGATGGGTGAAATCACGGATTCAAATCACAAATACCCGGGAAGTACTTGATTTTCCGAGTCCACGAAAACGCGGGAGAGAACCGGGAGCATTGCGCGAGTGAGCCTGCTACGGCACAGGAGGCGGATTGGTCCATCTGATCAGCAAAATTAAATGCGAGAGGGAACAGCGGCGAACCCCGACAAAAGGACCATGGGACCGCACCCTTACACTCATTGCCAAATGGCATCCAGACTGGAAGTGGGATTTGTTAGCAATACACCAAGTAATGCAAATGTGTCCCAGGCAGTGTTTACAGATGCATCCCTGGAACTGTTACTATATGAAGCTCTTAAGGGCAATCTGCTCTCCAAGTAACCTGCAAGTGACAACAATCAGGCACTGACAACACAGCCGAACACTTAATGATGAAGGTTCTTAAACTTTCACTGCTGCAAAGATGCCACCAGTGAAGTGGCGTGGCTTGTGAACCTGCCCTAGATTTGATTGATTTATAGGTGAGCATGGATTAGTGTCTGTCTTTACGAACCTGTTCCAATAAATATCACACATGTATTAACAGTCAGTAGGGTAAGATTATTAAGGCATCATCATCATGCACGGTATGTACGGAGTCAAGTATGTGCATATTTAAATGTGCGTTGCAGAGCGAGGGGCACAAATATAGAACAGCAACAACCTTGCTTCATTTCCATTGCAAATCCTCAGCACAAAAACTGCAGACAAAGTCATCTAGCAAAGCAATATAGCAGCAGGCGCTTGATTAACAACCCCGGAGCTTCTTTTATCATTATCAACTATTTACAAAGAGGCATTTATACGTTTTGCATCTCTGGGGAGCTGGCACTTAGCATTAAAAATACATGAACCTCCAATGAAGTCCTTTCCCCACCTTATGGCCTTTTAATAATGCAAAATTTTCAGAATCCAGGTTATGATATAGGTAAACAAAAGAAGAAAGAATCTTGGGAAAAGAATTAGCTCAGTGTATAATAAGAGAAACCATTGCACAGAAAGGCAGCCTTGAGAGTTTTTACTTCTGCATTTAAGTTCTCCAGTTTGGTATAGAAAGAGCATGGACTCTAATCTGGGAGAACTGGGTTTGATTCCCCACGCCTCCACATGCAGCAGCTGGTGTGATCTTGGGTCAGTCACAAGTTCTCTCAGAGCTGTTCTCTCAAGAAGCAGTCCTTGAAAGAGCTCTCTCAGCCCCACCTACCTCGCAGGGGGTCTCTTGTGGGGAGAGGAAGGAAAGGAGACTGTAAGTGGCTCTGAGACTCCGAGTGAAGGGTGGGGTATAAATCCAATCTCCTTTTCTTCTCTTTTCACCCCCTCATTATGAAACTATGTCTTGTTGTCAAGTGTCCTCCCAGTCAAAAACAGTTCAAAAAAGTAATACACAAATGCTGCAAACATATAGCAAATACGACATCAAATTATCAAAGCGATTCTGCTGAAGGAAGACCGTCTTACCTTGAGGGCATCCTGGTTGTCATCTAGGCAATAGACTCGGATGTTGTACTCCAAGGAAGAGCAGATCAGTGGCCCAAAGATGGCCAGCTTGAGCCGCTTTGCAGCTGCTTTGGTGACTGACTGCCCTACTAAAGCATAGGTGCTGAGCGTTTCTGTCAGGATATGGCAGGCTTCTGGATTCAGCTGGATGTAGCATGGGGTGGTGAAGTTTTCTTCCCCAACTGCCACCACATCCTGAAAGAAAAGGATTAACAACATGAGACCAGTCTTGGTAGGTTTTTAGTGAGCAGTTGCCTGACCACTCCGGATGCAATGGTTGAGTTCCAAATAGTAGGTAGGTAGCTGAGTCTAAGCCCTGACCTGGATGGCCCAGGCTAGCCCAATCTTCTCAGAAGCTAAGCAGGGTCAGCCCTGGTTAGTACTTGAATGGGAGACATCCAAAGAAGTCCAGGGCTGCTGCACAGAGACAGGGAATGGCAAATCACCTCTAATGTCTTTTGCCTTGAAAAGTCTATGGTTGGCTGTGACTTGACAGCACTTTGCACCATCTCAGCTGAGTTTAGACAGCTACTTAATTGATATGCAAGGAGCCAATTTCAAATATACATTAATAAAGGGAAATGACCCATGTTCTTTAATACTGTGTTGAATCAAACATTAACACAGTGCTTTGGCACTCTTGGGTCTTCTCCCACATGCACACAGTAGTAAAGAGTTTCCTTAACCCTTTCACTTCGCAACGTTGGGCATTGCCAAACGCAAAAGGTACGCTCTGGCAAAATACACTGGAGAACCCAGAAATGTGACACTCCTTTCTGCAAATTCGATGTTTCAGAACCACAAAGCTGTGACGAATTCACAAGCCTCCCATTTCCCATTTCCTAGCAAGAAATTGGCAGTGCTGGTGGTGCAGAGGGAATGGGCTCACTAGATTGAGCGAATTCCTAGTTTAGGATGAGATTCAAGAGCTGGGTTCAGAGAAAGGTGATGCTGCACATTTGCAAAGGTGACACACCATTCTTCCTGAGGGGTAGAAAGAAAAGTGTCATCTGCATTGCTGATTCTACACCCCCCGCTGGCCAAGCCATGAAACATTTGTACTGGCACTTATAACAGTAACTTGCCTCAAGCAGCACAAACATCTGTTCAATGGAGAGAGATAGGAGGTCTGTTCCAGAAAGAACGAGCAAAGGAAAGAGAATGAACCTGCACAAGATTTGGCTTACTGTGCTAGCAGGAGAAATTTACTGGACTTTTGCAAACTGCATTCATAATCTCAAAAACATGTTCAAAACCTGCAGTGTCATATGACCATGTGACACAGCCTTATATTGAATTAGACCATTAGTACAACTAACCTGCTACTGCCTACTCTGACTGGTAATAGCTTACCAAAGTCTTGGCAGAAATCTTTCCCAAACAAGGAGAAGATGGCAAAAATGGGGGAAAGCAAAGCAAAATAAAACATGGACAACCTTAAACACGGACAACCTTAAAGGTATGCAATGAAAGCTAAGAGTTCTCAGGAGTACAGTAGCAATTTTTTGAAAGCAAAAACAAAACGAAACAAAAAACAGCAACAAAAAGCTGGGTTGGATTCTACCATTTTGTTCCATTAGCACTTGTATGTTGCTCTGGTTCAAGGAGGCTTCTGCTGATGCAAAACACATTTAGTGCCAAAAGAACATCTTGGTTCCAATGGAACAAAATGGCAGCCACGACCTATGACTACTATGTATAAGGCAAACCTACTTGCAATACACATGGGAGATGGTAGAAGGACCCGCTAAGCAGAAAAGAAGTGATGCTGCTCACTCACTTCCAAAGCTACTCATATCATAAAACTGGAAATAACAGACCTGCTGCAATAATTCCATCACAGACTGGCCTTCAACCGTGAATCTATTCCAGAGCATGACGGGCAACTACTGATGCATTCAAGGAGAATTTAAATACTGATGCTACTGCCCCTATGTATCTATGGCAGTAATGCCCAATTCTCACACCTTTGTTCACTTCCAGAAAGTTTATGTACTACATTCCAAAGGCCTACATTACCTACTTTGGAAAAATTCATTCGTGATTTTTTTTTGCTTCCTCTTTTTGAGTTTCATTTGAATCAGTTTCCCAGGAACTGATGAGACATACACATCAAACATTGACCCCTTAATATTCTATATGCACTATTTTTGAATAACAACTAACCTACTGGCAAGCAAGGAATTTTAGTCCGATAGTACCGCATTGCTAATATTTCAATTTGTTATAACATATACACATGTCAAATACAGGTGCCCATACAAATGTGGAGTGTCGCAGGGGGTGATCCTCTTGCCAATATTATTTAACATCTATCTGTGCCCCCTTGCCCAGTTAGTCCGGAGTTATGGGCTGGGTTGTCATCAGTATGCTGATGACACCCAGCTCTATCTGTTAGTGGATGGCCATCCGTCTTCCGTTCCTACGAACTTGGCTGAGGCTTTGGATGCTGTGGCTGGATGGTTGTGGCAGAGTCGGTTGAAGTTAAATCCATCGAAGACGGAGGTCCTGTACCTGGGTTGAGGGTAGTTGGATGTGGGCACCAGGCTCCCCACACTGGAACGGGAGCCTTTGATGCCAGCCCAGGCAGTGAGGACTCTGGGAGTGACACTGGATGCCTCTCTTTCCATGGACGCCCAGGTTGCTGCAGTCGCCAGATCTGCATTTTTCCATGGCCACTTCCTTGATTACTGCAACTCGCTCTATGCAGGCTTACCCTTGAAGCTGATCCAGAAATTACAACTGGTGCAGAATGTGGCACCACGCCTGCTGACATCATCGCCTGTGCAAGCTCACATTAGGCACACGGTCCGCCAACTGCATTGGTTACCAGTTGAGTACCAGATTTGCTTCAAGGTGCTGTTTTTGACCTTTAAAGCCTTATACGGCCTGGGACCAACATATCTAAGGGACTGTCTCTCCCCATATACACCTCGAAGAGTGTTACGCTCTAAAGATCAACAACTCCTGGTGGTCCCTGGTCTGAAAGACATCCATCTTGCCTCAACCAGGGCCAGGGCTTTCTCTGTCCTGGCCCCAGCCTGGTGGAACATGTTCCCTATTGAGACCAGAACCCTGTGGGATCTTCTTCAATTCCACAGGGCCTACAAGATGGCGCCTTTGGTTGAAGCCATGGGTGCCCATATATAGCCTCCCTGAGGTTGCTGTCACCCATCCATTTATTGACCACCAACAATTGGCCTTTAACTCACCACACCATCAGGCCAAAACTTTATAGCCAACTGACACTGGTTCAAGCTGTACCCATTGTTTTAATTAAAATGTTTTATTGTGTTTTTAAATTGAAATTGTATTTATTATAATGATGTTACCTGCCCTGAGCCTGCTCGCAGGATGGGCAGGATATTAATGCAAATAATAAATAAAATAAATAAACAAACACTGAAGGTTTGGGATCTCACCTCCCATTGTCCTTGGGTCGTTTGGTTCTTCAGCTGGATTTTCCAGTCTTCCATGTTTGGTTCTGCACAATGGTGCATAGTTAGAATGACAGGCCGTGTCAGCAAAGTTCCTGGAGGCCCACAGCTTACCACAGGGGTCAAAAGGGTTTGACTGTCTTCCACTGGAGGCCTGACAGGATTATAAAGAGAAGAGTTCATCAAATTTGTTGGATTGTTTTAAATGACGTTGTAGAAAAGCAACAACATGTTTTTCATTTTTGAAGAAAAAAAATCCCTTCTTATAGTTACTTATCCATAAAACATTCCATAATAATCAAATCAGTTAGGGGACAAAGGGAAAACATCGCTGGAGAGCAGTGGTGCCCAACTTTTGCAGCCTATGTGCCAAACACCAAAATATGCCATGGTACAACTATACTACACACCCAGCTGCTGATATTGTGGTTTCAACAGTGCAGAAGAGGCAGGTTGAATAGAGTTGCCAGCTCCAGGTTGGAAAATACCTGGAGATTTTGGGGGTGGAGCCTGAGAAAGGAGAGAGACTTCAATGGGGTATAATACCATATAGTCCACCTTTCAAAGCAGCCATTTTCTCCAGCTGATCTCTGTCACCTAGAGATCAGTTGTAATCCCAGGAGATCTCTAGCCACCACCAGGAAGTGGGCAACCCTACAGGACAGTTAATCCCAGAACTACCCATACCCAACATTCTAACAGTATGTTAGAAACGCCCTAGCTCAAATGATATCGGCTGGCCACATCATGTTCTACCAAAGCAGGAAAATGACATGGCTTGTTCTAGGGTTTGGTACTTTTTACCTCATTGACACCACTCTTAAGAATAAAGGATTTGATGCAAGTGAGTTCTTGTTTGCATTTTTCTTGAATGACTAGCTGTTACATGGGGGTGGGAGTAAAACCAAGAGCTTCCTAACCTGCTAAGATATCTCTTGAATGTTTATGGATATTTAAACTGTTTAGAACATCCACAAACACATGGGGCTACGGACTGATGGGGCTGTGTATTGACAGGGGGGGATGCAGCAGAAAAAAAGCAGCAGAAGCACTACCAGTGTGTTGGTCAATTGCAAGTCTTTGCACGGGTGTGGGATTGTTAATGTTCTATGTTGTAAAAACAGCATGTGAATGGCTTGAGTAAGCAGTGCTGTCTTTTGAGTCTTGTATGTGAATAGAATGCCATTGCGTGTGAACAGAGGAGAGAAAGAAGGGAGAATGGACCAGAGTAGTTTATGGTACACATTACCTTCTTATTTGTAAATTCTTGTGTCTCTCCACATATAACTATATGCACTTAATGGATATCAACCTTCAGGGCATGAATCAGTCACTTCGTGCCAAAGAACTGCTTTCCTGATGAGCAGATAGTCTGCATTATGGGGATGGGTATTTATTAGTATTTTTTCCTCCACTCTGGAAAAATGGATGTTGGTCATTATGATTACCATATTGTAGGCATTAAACTAGGTGAGGCACCAATAAATTACAGTTCTGTTGAAACATGGCACTTTTTTATAGAATGGTGGATCCGAGGATAGTTTAATGCTGAATAGGAAGAAAACAACCTTTGCTATACTGCTAAATACTAGTACAGGCTCCTGTGCGAATATTACAAATGCAGTATAAACAAAAGGGATATTCAAAAGATAATTTACACTTGTATAGATTTATAATGTAAGAGACACATACCAAAACAGAGTTTCAAAGATTCTCTTTTATGCCTCTGAAACACTCTTTACAGTGTTGGATATACATGGGTGTTTTCATGTGGACATGTCTCTTGGCTCTCTTTTTTATTAGTATGGCATTGATCACACCCTTCAATATTTGGAAAACTCTGCAAAATGAAGGCCATGTTTTCTAATGATGCATATTTTAGGTGTGTGTGTGTGTGTGTGAGAGAGAGAGAGAGAGAGAGAGAGAGAGAGAGAGAGAGCACGCTCTGTAAAAAAGATGATACCCACATGGTGTAATGGTTAAAGTGTTAGATTAGGATCTAGGTAAAACCAGGCTTGAATGCTTACTTTGCTATGGAAGCTTGCTAGGCAACCTTGGGCCAGTCACACACTCTTGAACTAACCTACCTCAGAGGGTTGTGAGGATAAAATGGAGGAGAGGAGAATGATGTAAGCTGTTTTGGGTCCCCATTAGTGAGAAAGGTGGGATATAAACAAACATATTTGAGGTATTTGTGAATTTTCTGCATTGTGCAGGGGGGTTGGACTAGATGACCCTGGAGGTACCTTCCAACTCTATGACTCTATGATTCTATATAAAGGATGCTGGCTGCAGAAGTATGGGCTAAGCTGTCTACGCCACTCTCCAGACTCCTGCATGAATACCTTCATTCACTTTATTCATTGAACTAGGCAATACCTCAGCAAAGATAAACTGGTTCCAAACTGGCTTAGTTGGCATGCCTCCCTGAAGAATCCTGAGAAGTGTTTTTGTGTAAAAATTCTGGTTTGTGGTTCATCTGGTCTTCTCACTGCACTAGACTCTGCAGGGTTTCCTAGATGGAAGCCGCACTAGCTAATCATTTTAAACATGCAGTATATACAATACTGTGTGCGTGTCATACAGATTCCATTAAAGCAATTATGTCCTCTGTCATTGTGCCTACCCATTTGGGTAGCAGCAATGAAATCTTGCTTTCTGACTGACAGTTTGAATAGCTATGTTCAAAAAGAAAGAAAGAAAGAATAAGCAAACATATCAAGTGAGAAAAGAGAGATGAATAACTCACAGGAGCAGATGGTGACCCTTCTAGTCATGTTAAGTGAAGGTTTTGCAAATGTAGTCTTCCGACTGCTGTTTTCCTGTATATAAATGTTTGTGTGTGTTCTAAATTAGGATCAAGATGCTTTGGGCACCATCTATCAATCTTAGGGCTACCCTACCTAGAATTATTCTGTACCACTTTATGTATCTTTTTATTTCTCCTCTCTTTTGGTTTTCAAAAAGATGTTCTAAAGGGGAAGAAATCCAGACTTTGGTAAATCATGCACAGTTTTGTCAATGAAAGAAGAATAGGAAAAGATTTTGACCTAATAGTCTGGAATTTTTATTCGTTTTTCACTAGGTTCAGTTTGCCAAACTGTATTTAATGTAAAATTAATTCCCCCAAAGATATCAGTTTAAACGTGGCTGCTTAAAAAAAAATAAAAAATCAAAAGATTCCCCAAACTTTTTTTTTCTAAGGTAGAGGGCCTGTTCGCCAATGCAATTTTAGTGGTCCACCACAAATATGCTTTTGCAATAATATCTGCTATCCAGACTGTGGACAGACTATGGGCACACTTTCAATCATAGCAAGTGGCTCTATCACAATGCCTGGAATCCTATATGTGCTGAATGCACAGACCAACATCATTTTCAAGCTTTATTCTTTCCCTGAAATCAACAAGACATCACCTAACTGTTTTACACAGGCAATATAGATGTACTCTAATGAAATAGTTCAGAAAGATGCTTTGATAACAAACAGGGATTATGGACTATACCAGGCATGTCCAATTTCGACAGGTAGTGATCTATTTTTTTCCGGCCAAAAGTGCCGGTGATCTACCACCATGAAAATAAAGTTTCAAATTAGTTTCAAATTAGATTTTAACCCACTAAAGTTGGGTTCCACCCCCACCCCCATTTATAATGCACCTTCTGTCATTTACTGGTGAGCAAAATAAGTAAAAACAAAACAGAGAGACGAAGATCCAGAAAGAACCACCAAACAATCATCAAAAAACCCCAAACACCTGTCTAGCAAACCAGGAGACCAAGTGGGGTTGGTGATCTACCTCTGACCCCTCCGCAATCTACTGGTAGATCGCGATCTACCTGTTGGACATACCTGGACTATACCACTGTGTATAGGACACACTCTCTTTGCTGTCAGTATGCTCTCACTATGTAATTTCTGTATCATTTAACAAGTCCTGTTTAAATGCTTATGCTTTGTTTCAGCTCTGTTTCAGATTTCTACTTGTTTTCCGATTTCTGCTATCCAAACCCTATTCCTGTTGTTTATTGGATGTCCCGTCCTGTTGATCATATTGATTTACACAGCGTAATCTACTGAGTCCCAGGGGAAAAGGGGGATTATAAATAATGTAAATAAATAAACCTGTGGCTGGATCCTGCTACAGTCCATTTTAGAAATGTTATCCCAGGGCTGTAGCCAAGATTTTTTTTTACTTTGGGGGGCATTTAAATAAGTCGGAGGGCACTGTGTCAGGAGTGATAAGAGAGTAAAAGTTAAAAACAAAGCGATGAGAGTGGGCTGGAGTAGGGATCAGATGTGCCCTGTGGCGTGCCCCGCCCTCAGCCAGCCAGAGGTACATTGCCAGCAGGTAAATCAGGGTGATGAATCAGCTCAGCATGGCTGTGGCGCACACGAAAAATAAAATAAACTGGCTGGATGGGAAGTCAGGAGGCCTGGGCGGTAAAGGGGGGGGGGGGGGGGCTGGCCCCGAGATTTCCCACTGTAGCTATGGGCCTGTGTTATCAACTTGGAGATCTTTCCACTGAAAGTTAAAGGAAGAAATAAATCTCTCTGTAGTAAACTTTAAAATAATTGTATCCTTTTAATAGGAAAATGTAATATAATTTCTATGATAGATATGTTTCGTTTAGCCACCCATATTTTAAGGATATGCAATTACACAGCTGCTTTATACTGAGTCATTATGTAACTACAAAGATATGACAAGAAGGCTTGAAGTTTGTTTATTAATTACTGGAATACTGAAATGCATAATTTTAACTGGCACTGGCACACACTGCAGTCAAGAAAAGATTTGTATATACATGGCTGTTATCAGTTAAGCATTATGACAAAAGCTAACAACATGCTTATGTATAGTTGCAATTGTTTGCAAGTAAGTTTTAAAGGAGAAAGAGCCCACAGTTCATAGTTCTCTGAAAAATGACCCCAATTACCCAGGCGTAAGAGGGTGCCTCTCAGCCTTGATAACAGTGCCATCATTGTCACTCACACATCTTTTTAGAAAACTGGAAAACAGCAGTGTGTGACTCTTTGGGAACAGTCCTGGCGTTTAATATGGACCATTAGATTCCCATGTCGATGGCTAAAGGTAACACTTCCACTGACACCCCTGTGCTTTCAAACGCTATAATGGGGATGAAATCAACAAAAAACCTCACAGTGCTCTGACACCCATAACCTTCAGTTGGTGGAAAGGACAGCTTGACTAGCCTGAAACATGAAGGCTGTCAAGAGTCTAGCTGCTAGAGGAAGGCAACAAAACAAATCTAGGAAGATTAGATGGAGAAAGAAAAGTTTTGGAGCATGCAGGTGGGAAAACAAGGGGGCTGGTGTGTAGGGCTCTGAGGAATAACACATTTCTGCTTTTCATCTGAGCTATTAACAATTGCCTTGTCACGTTCAGAAGCCAGGCTTGAGGGCCTCTGGGGTTTGCAAAGAGTTTGCTTTGTTCACAAAGGCTGAAGCGTGCCCATGACTTTGACACTGGAATATGGTCCATGTTTCCCATTATAAAATCCATTTTGCAATTTAGTATTCAGATAATCACCAGCTGATGGCAACTTAATTACTCTATTGATTGCTTTGTTATTGTTTTTGGAAAACATGCATGAGTGATAAAGCAGCCTAAACTCAGAATTTCAGGATATTGGTGTGCCACACTTTTGGACTTTCAGCGGTTGCTCGAAAAATCATACAGTAACCCAGTAAACACAAGATGCTGCTGGTTGGGTTCATTAATTTTAATTTCCCAACACAATGGTACATGTGATATTGTGGCATACGATGAAATGCTGGGCACCACCTGTTAGGATGTATTTTTTTATGTGACTTGAGGACAATAGCAGAAGATTTATGTGCTTAAAAGTGAAACTGCCTCGGTTTCATAGCACAGAGTAGTGGGTGGATTGGATCCATGCAATGGTTACCTCAAGCCTAGACTACTGTAATGCACTGTATGTGGGTCTGCCCTTAAAGACAACTCAGAAACTCTGGTACAGAATGCAGTGGCCCAGCTACTATTTGCTGCTAAGCAGAATCTGTATATCACTCCCACAATGCAGAACAAAGTTCAAATCCAGGGTCACCTTTAAGACCAACAAACTTTGTTGCTCTAAAGGTGCCACTGGACTTGAAATTGAGTCTACTGTTTCAGACCAACACAGCTACCCACCTGAATCTATCCCACACTGCAGTCATGCCACTGGTTTCCAGTCAGGTACTGGACTCAATTCAAGGTTCTAACTATCACTTACAAAGCCTTTAATAGCTTTGGACCAGGGTTGCCAACACTAGATTTGGAATTACCTGGAGATTTTGGGGGGTGCAGCCTAAGGAGGGTGGTGTTTGGGGAGAGGAGAGTCTTCAGTGGGGTATAATGCCATAAAGTCCACCTTCCAAAGCAGCCATTTTGTCCAGGTGAAGATCAGTTGCAATCCCAGGAAATCTCCAGCCACCAACCAGAGGTTGGCAACGGTATGTTGGACACATGAACCTTCAGGACCACCTTTCCTGCTATTTTCAGCTGTAACAGCTTTGCTCACCAGAGCTAAACATCCTGCAAACAGGTAAAGTCAGCAACTGCCCCTTCATGGACAATTTCTGTGGTGGCTCCCACATTACGGAACATTCCGTCTGGGGCTATTAGGAAGGCCCTCACACTCCCATTGTTTCACAAAATGTGCAAAACAGAGTTGTTTAGGATAGCATTGGCCTGTGATGGAATGGATCAGCTTGAGAGATGACCTCTGTTATGGAAAATGAGTTTTTCCTTCCAGTTCTTCAACCCCAGGAATCATTGCTGTCAGACACAGATGTTATCATAGTTATCTGTTTGCTGATTAATGAATAACTTTGTTTTACCAGGAGTCTTTGTTAGGTTAAAAAATCTTATTATCTTTCAAATGACTGAATAGTCCTGTTGTAGTTCTGAATAGTTCTATTGTACTTGTAATCCACCTTGTGTCCCAGTAACTATAAATGAAAATAAATGACAGCAAAGGGCTATGCATCAGGATTTCAGAATTTTCTCCATGTTGGAGTGAGGAGCTCAGCATGCCTGGACATTGGGGGGTGCTACATCACTCTGAGTGTGTAATCTCCCTGAATGGGATGTCTCTCTTTGTCTTAACCTAGGGGCTTCCCTCTGACTCCTCCTCTCTCGCTTTGTCCTCTCACTCTCTTTAAATGGCCCTCCATGGACACACATGTCTCTGTAGGTCTCTCCTTTAGAGACAATGCCCTCATACGACAAGCTGGTCATTTCTGATAAGGAAAGTACTCTTTAGATTAGACTTCTTTCTCTCCTTTTGACTCCAAATGGAATGTGAACTGGATCTTCTTGAATAAATGTAAGTTTACCTTTTTTGCAATATACTTTTTAGGAGATTTATTTACTGCACACTTCTATGACTGGGCAAACTCTGCTATATTAACCCAATACGCCATTCCTGCAGCAAACATCTCTGTAGCCTCTCCTCTCTAAGCACTTTTCTTGGCAAAGCACAAAAGCATTTCGAGAAATAACCTGCAAAGAGGTAAGGTGGGTGGAGCAGGTGGATCAATTTATACTTCTGTACTTCTCTTAATATCAGACCCACCCACCCCCACAACACTTTTCACTGTATTGAGCAGAGCCATGTTTTAAACACATGGAACTGCTTCCACCGTGTCTAATTTGGACTTATGTCTACTAGAGCCAAAAATATAGCCCAAAAATTACTTATCAGTATTTTTCAGATATATATCAGCTTCCCAAATGTATCTGGGTCTTCTTGGGAAAACCGAAAAAATAACACTGAAAAAATCCTGGATATATTCACAAATTACCAGGTAGATTTGAAAACAGTGGAGAGGCGGCAGCAGCTTGCTCACACCTCTCAGCTGTTTGTCAGGCTTCTACTGCAGTCCCTTTAAAGTTTAAAGGGACTGCAGGAGACCGCCCAAGGATCAGCTGTGCCAGCATTTAACGTGTCATACTGTTCCTACCGGCTCAGCTTGGGGTTGGCTTCTTGTGCACCCCGGTTTAAATCGGGCTGCAAGAGAAGTCCCCAGCCACAATCTGCATGCTGCAGGGAGCAATCTGCTTCCTGCAGCACACAGATCCTGAGGCTGGCTTCGCCTGCAGCACAGTCTAATCTTGGCTGCAGGAGAAGTCCCCAGTCAGCCCCAGGATTGGGCTAGCTTTTTTTTTAAAAAAACAACAACGGTATTTTTCTTCTCTGGTCTACTGGACCTGAAAACATTTGGAATTTTCAAAAAATCCCGGATCTGAATACCATACTAGTATTGGGATCTGGGATTTTTCTGAAATCCCAAAAAATCTTCGGGTCCAATAGACCCAAACCAAAAAATACCAGTTTAAAGAACTGTACACCCCTATTCTTCAGTGTGTGACTGTAGGTAAGCTATGGAAGCCATACTGTGGTTGGCTTTGCCTCCTCTGGCACACATTTTGTGGCAAACATTATGTGGCTCTGCCTACCATGCTGTGTCAGAATTTCAAATGTGCCTGCATGCTCTAAAGGGTTGGGGACCCCTATCTCAGTGGATGATGCCCAGCAAGCTAAGGGGTGTTCTTCAGCTATAGTAAGGTGTATCAATTTTACTGAAAATGTAAACTAAAACCCCACAGTGTGGCAGATCAGCCCTTTGGAATACTGACTTTAAGGTGATTTCTCATGGTTTATCCCTGGCTTAAGAGTCACACTCCCTGTTGGTCTGTGGCAAGTAAGAATTGCCTACAAGCCATCAGGCAGGAAAGCTTTGTTAAATTGGAGGAAAGTAGTTTATCTGCTTATTTTAGACCATCACTGTGCCACTGTGACCTTATGTGGAAAGTTTATTTACCTTCTGTAGTTCTATATACAAGCTGCTTTATGTAGCAGCTACCATGGGGTGAGCCATTAATGTAGAACTAACCACTGCTATCAGGTGGTCTATAGGGTCTTTTTTCAACACTAATTCTTTAACAGAATGACAGATCTCTTTGAACAACAATAAGTGTCATTTTGTAACTGATGAGTGAGTTTTTAGCAATGTTTTTTTGGGGGGGAATCCGTGGTCCGTAATAAAATACAAAGGTCAACAAGACAGCAGAACAGGCTTGACTTTTCCTGTAATTAACCATTATTAAAATTCAGGACATGAATAATGTAGACAAAAAAGGTGGGGGAGAGACTCTTGGTCTTTTCTAAATTTAATTTTCTAAATGTATTAGTTTAAGGATGGATGACAGACCAGCAAAACTACAGAAGTGTGTTCAGTATTACACAGCCCCCAGATATCTGTGGCTGAGTGCAGAATGAATATTCTTGAACAATTGTAAAGTTAATGAAAGCTGAAAAAATCCAGATGCTTAATATTGCAATAAATAGCAAATTCCTCATTCTGATTATGTTATACTAAAAATACAAGGTGTACACATCTCTGTATGTAGCTGGACCACAGCTCGTAGTGAAAAGCTCCCAATCACTCCAGTCATTACTTGGAGCACAGAAGCACCCCTGATGTGGTCTGTGAGTTTTATATTGCCCCCTGGAGTATATCCAGACAAACATACATGATTTGCATTGTTCATTCTGAATGCAGAAATTTCCTTGGCACAGGTAGTGGGTTCGGGGATACACCCTCCTCATGAAACATCTTGTTGCATTGGGCAAAAACCAGAGCCTTGCCCTGATGTGCATATGTCACTCCAGGGTCATGTTGGAAGTCATGTGGGCCCATTGCTGAAATGTGGAACGAAACTCCCTGCTCCCAGTAAGCCCACCCCCCATTCCCCGCTGGCTGCCTAGAGGGTCCTGGCCACCCTAGGGGGTAGGGTTGCCAGATCCAGGTTGAAAAACTACTGGAGATTTAGGAGCTTAGTAAGGCCAGGGACCTCAGTAGGATTCAATGCCATGCAGTCCCTTCACCAAAGCATCCATTTTTCTCCAAGGGAACTGATCTCTGTTTTCTGGAAATAAGCTGTAATTCCAGGGGATCCCCAGGTCCCACCTAGAGGCTGGCAACCTTACAAAGCAACCATTTTCTCCAGGGAACAGATCTGATCTCTGTTCTCTGTAATTCCAGGAGATCGCCAAGACCCATCTGGAGACTGGCCACCCTATAAACAGCAGAAACCAGCAAGGAGTTACAGCATCAAAATCTAGCCCCTTATCACAAACTTGTACACCACAGAGAAAGGACCTGGGCTTAGTTATTTCTCAGCAACCTTTCTGGATCTAGTCTGCAAGCCCTTTCTGTGGCCTCAGCAGCTTTTCAGCCTTGCGTCGATAGATACATATATATGCTGATCAGAATGTTGCATTAATAGACTTTGCCTCCTCCTTGCAATTAGTTTCTAAAGCAAATGCACCGTAAGCAGAGACTCTTTTACCTCATGTTCTCCTTTCGGTGAACCGTCACATACATTTCGTAGACTCTTCCCTGGGGAACAGCTCCTGCAGGAATCAGCAAACTTACTCCTGCAGAACAACAAAATAAAAAAGGAAGGGGGGGGGGGGAAGAAAGCAGAGAATATTAAGACAGAGGGGGTGGAGAGCCTGAGTTCTGGAGGAAGAAGTCTGAGAAGATGCCACTAGGCATGCCCAAATTCAATCCAACCCCTCCAACTAAACAGAACGCTTTAGTCCCATCTGGACACTTATACCTGGCAGTTTTATTACTTGAATCTTCTGCCCATTTTCTGCATTAGAGGAACTGGAGAAGGGGAGCTATCTTCTCCTCCCTTTTCACTTTATTTAAAGAACAAGCAGATGGCTGCTCTGCTGCTTGCATTGTAAAAATGAGGGGGGAAACCAACAGTTGTATTTACTATTTCAAACAGTAGTAATGGGATCATTTCCCTTGGCAATTCTTATTTACCGTAATTAAAAATTTAAAAAAGAAAGCCAGCAGAACACTGTCCCATGAAACAACAGGCAACTATAGCTTCCTTTTTTTGGTCACGGATATTGGTTCACCTGGTCCTCATCTACCATTCTGAAGCACTTACTTTGTTTTGAACTAATAACTAGGGATGGGCACAAACTGTATTTTTGCGGTTTGGTTCACGGTTTGTGGCTGAATCATGAACTGAACCCCGAACCAGTTCGTATTGGTTCGCATCCCCTGCTTTCTGCTTGCTACCACTTTTAGTGGGGAGCAGAAAGCAGGGGGGTTAAATTGCTCAGTGTCATTTAAACCAAACAACTGAGTAGCGGGGAGCCATTTAAACCTCTGCTTTTTTTTCTCCCTGCTGCTCAGCTGTTTTTCATTAAAAGCAGAATGCAGGAAAATAGGCTATTTGCTATCTTTTCTATGGCCAAAGTTGTCTAGAATATGCTGCAGGTCACAGCAGAAAAACACAAGCCAGAAGGCCATGACAAGTACACTTTCAAATGGTATTTAATTGTATTTAAAACACATATATATGGCCTCTCCAATAAAAATATCTAAACTATTAAGATTTAAAACCTGCAAAGACCCAATTACATTTAAAAACCATTTTATTGACCCAGAGCCCCAATCTAGATTTATACAAAGCTGCGATGCATGTGGGATGAGTCATTCACTTTAGTAGAAGTGACAGCCAAGGCCATAAAAAGGGATATTGGTAAGTATATCCCATTAAATGAGTCGTATGCAGTACCATGGCTCTGTGGTAGAGTTCTGCTTGGCATGCAGAAGGTCCCAGGTTCAATCCCAGGCTTCTCCAGTTAGGTGATGTAAAAGACCTATACCTGAGACCCTGGTGAGCTGCTGCCAGTCTGAATTGATGGACCAACGGTCAGATTTGGTTTAAGGCAGCTTCTAGGGTTGCCAGGTTCTTACTGCGTTCTCAGTGGAGGGGGGTAAGCAGTGGGGTACCGCAGGGATCAGTACTTGGTCCACTGCTTTTTAACTTGTTCATTAATGATTTGGAGTTGGGAGTAAGCAGTGAAGTGGCTAAATTTGCGGATGATACGAAGTTGTTCAGGGTGGTGAAAACCAGTGAGGATTGTGAGGCACTCCAAAGGGATCTGTCAAAGATGGGCAAGTGGGCATCAACATGGCAAATGGGGTTCAATGTGGCCAAGTGCAAGGTGATGCACATTGGAGCCAAAAATCCTAACTATAAATACACGTTGATGGGGTCTGAACTGGCAGAGACTGATCAAGAGAGAGATCTTGGAGTTGTAGTAGATAACTCACTGAAAATGTCGAGACAGTGTGTGACTGCAATAAAGAAGGCCAATGCTATGCTGGGGATTATTAGGAAGGGTATTGAAAACAGATCAGCCAATATCATAATGCCCCTATATAAATCAATGGTGCGACCTCATTTGGAATACTGTGTGCAATTCTGGTCACCACACCTTAAAAAGGATATTATAGCTTTGGAAAAAGTGCAGAAAAGGGCACCTCGAATGATAAAAGGGTTGGAACACTTTCCCTATGAGGAAAGGTTAAGGTGCTTAGGGCTCTTTAGCTTGGAGAAACGATGACTGAGGGGTGACATGATTGAGGTTTATAAGAGTATGCATGGGAAAGAGCAGGTAGAGAAAGAGGTACTTTTCTCCCTTTCACACAATACAAGAACTCGTGGGCACTCCATGAAATTGCTGAGCGGTCGGGTTAGAACGGATAAAAGGAAGTACTTCTTCACCCAAAGAGTGATTAACACATGGAATTCACTGCCACAGGAGGTCGTGGCGGCTACAAGCATGGACGGCTTCAAAAGGGAATTAGATAAGCATATGGAGCAGAGGTCCATCAGTGGCTATTAGCCACAAGGTATAGATAGGGACTCTGGGGCAAGTGATGCTCTGTCATCTTGGTGCTTGGGGGGGGGGTCAACAGTGGGAGGGCTTCTAATGTCCTGGCCCCACTGGTGGACCTCCTGATGGCACTGGTATTTCTGGCCACTGTGTGATACAGAGTGTTGGACTGGATAGGCCTTTGGCCTGATCCAACATTGGCATCTCTTATGTTCTTATGTTCTTATCCAGTCCTTTCCACAGTGGCCATGAATACTAGATGTTCTGGGTCATAATTAGTCCTTTTATGTAGTAAATACAGCGTGGCTGAATGTGCTTAGGCCTCCCTATTGACCTATGTGTGTTTCACAGTCTATGTGACTAGGCCACATGCAAGCTGTACACACATAGGTTGGTATGTTCAGTTAGGAATCCTACAATAAGCAAGATCCCTGATTTCGTAGACAAGCTGATGCATGTACAGTCTGTACATATGTTGGATTGATTCACATAGTCTACAGAACATGGGCAGGTGACAGGTGAGGCCTGCTGCCACAGTCAGGGTTTGGTGGGCCCTGGGCAAAATATAACCTATTGGGTGCCCTGCTTGCCCTTTCTTAAGTATGAGCAACTAGAATCTTAGCCTATGTTTTGTTTTTGTTTTAAATCTTCCCTGATTCTTCCTCTCAGTGTTATGGCAACTTTAACAGAATTATAACTATCAGCAACAACCACATTCTTTAAAAAACACTCCTGCAAAAGATTGCAGTTCACATGAAAAATCTGGCTTTTTAAAAAAGTGCTTGAGAAAAAGGAAGCTTTGAAAAAATGCTTACACTTACTTAAGCAAGGTTTTTAGAAAAAGAGAGAGAACTCAGTGATACTAAGGTTCCCTCTCACTTGAACATGTATACAGCTTCAAGTACACGTAGCCTCAAGTATATTTAAGCTATACACAGCCATACAGATGACAGTGCCTAATCATTTATCCACATTACTTTGTGAACCATTTTGTACGGTGCAATCCTATTGCCTGTGCAGAAAATCCCTCTTGAATAATGCAGTTCTGCATAGTTTTCAGAAATCCAGGAATTTGGGAGCTTTCATGACTTCGTTGGGCAGGCCACTCCATAAGGGGGAACCACAATGGGGAATGCACATGTATGGACAGTTGTTGATTTTGACCATTTGCAGGGTCCACTGATGGTTCCTGAGGGTAGTATAAGTATTCTGTGAATGGAAAGACAGTGCCCAGGGTAGAATGATGACCCCTGGGAGTGAAATCAGTAGTCTGAAACTGGAGTGACAGCCCCCAGAGCTGGGATTCCAGTCTCAGGGGCCATCATTCCACTCTGGGGACTGTCATTCCAATACCAGAGCATTTTATCTGGGCCCAAGGACCATCAGTCTTCTCCCAGGGACTGTAATTCCACTCTGGAAGCTGTCATTCCAGGCACAGCACAGGTTTTTTGTAATCCATTTTACATTTTCATTGCAACTTTTGTGTGCTGTAACATAGTTCAGTGGAGCCTACGCAAGTCAATTGGCATTATTGGCTCCCATTTTGGGTTGTCAGGTCCTCCCTAGCCACTGGCGGGGGATTGGGGGGGTAGAATTGCCAGCTCCAGGCTGGGAAACTCCTGGAGATTTGGAGCTGGAGCCTGGGGAGGCCAGGGACCTCGGTCACATACAATGCCATACAGTCCACCCTCCAAAGCATCCATATTCTCCAGGGGAACTGGTGTCTGCAGTCTGGAGATAAACTGTAATTCCAGGGGATCCCCAGGTCCCACCTGGAGGCTGGCATAACTCCTGTTATGTCCAATGGGCCTATGGCCCTCTCCCGTTGTTCCCAATAGACATTCCTGTCATTTGTTTTGTACATCCCCAATAATGGCAGACTGACAGAATGGTGTGTGTGTGGGGGGGAGTCAACAAAGAAAGCTCTTACAGCCACTCTGCAAGAGCAGGGAAATGCAGACAGGATTCCATTTTAGGAATCAGTGGACAGAAATGAGTCTGTGCAGGGAGGCATCTACTATGGGGATCTGTAAAAGCGCCCCGTTGGTCCAATTCACTTGAAACCTGTTGCTGTTGTTGTTTTTTTAATTAGCAGGAGTATGTTCTGTGCAAATCTGGTATCATTATCTTTATAAACAGCCACCCAGACCTATATACATTCCCCGTTGAAAATAACGGTCCCAAACTCTGAAAGCACACAGATTTGAATCCCAGAATGGCAATGTCCTACTGGGAAATAAGCAACCTTAGAAAAAATCACACACACGCACAAGCCTGGCTGCAAAGTTATAATGATTCTTTTTCTCGATATACCTCCCTAGTTATGGTGCTGCTGTATGAGCAGGCATTACAATTTTTAAAGCAAGCTTTGCCCCATTACTTCCCTTTGGCCATGGGCCTAGCACTAAGTCCCTGATGTTGGTGGGCCCTGGGCCACTGCCCATTTTGCCCACCGGATAAAAGGTCTCATGCCACAGTCCTGCTATTCCTGTTATGAATTTAATCATGCATTGGTTGCTGTGTGAAAAGCACCTTGCTTTTAGAAGAAAAACGAGACCTTCCTCCATGCATGAACTGTGGACCTAATCAGGGTGCAACCATACAATACAGTCCTGAAAAAAATCCATGCCATCTACTACCCAAACCCCCTCTACCCAACATTTGATAGTGTGTATGAGACGTGGTTTGCACTGTACTCTATTCTAGTAACCAGCACTAAAAACCCCCTCTGTAGCCTTGTAAATGTCTTTCTTTAGCTCTATGCCATCTGAAGCAAATGGAAATTTAGAGCAACTGGTTTGTTTCCTAATTAATTTGTCCTTATTATATCTACCGGCAACATGAAGGTATTTTGCCTGGAAGCTGGGTTTGTTTTTTGGCACTGTGTGAAAGAAAAGGTCAAGGGTTCTGAATGCCACTTCATATAAGGACATTGGGAAGTCTAATGCTTTTGAAAGGAGTGACTCAGAGCTTTGCAATTTTTGGCTAAAAAAGGCCAGGGCTTTGGGAAGAGATGTTTAATACCTAAGTAGCCCCAAATGGGAAAAAGCCATTGTATGATTTAAACTAAAAAGATAAAGATTTCCAAAAGCAGCCTTAAGTTCATTTCTCTTCTGCTGGTAAGAAATGTTTGATGGCTGTACATCACACTTTGGGAAACACCATTAAGTGTCTTTCATACACTTACTTGCAGACATGATTTACCTGAATTGGGTATAATCAGATGACCCCCGAGAGAGTTGAAGGTACCGAAAGCGGTACACGATGGGTCTGTTTGCCGAGCAAGGCTCTGGTTCTTAATATTTAATGCTTCATTCTCTAGCAAGGACTGAGTGATCTGCGGGGAGAGTTTGGATGAGAAGTCAGACGGGTCATCCTGTGGGGTGACTGCACCCGAGTTGTTGTACACCTTGATCTTCAAGTTGGGCAGTGGATCAAGAATGGGAGAGTTGGTCATGGGTATTTTATCAGACACATCATGCAGGGCATAGACAGGCCCTCTATACATGGCGGCAGCAGATGTCAGGTCTGGAGGTACAGCCAGGAGGTCTGCATTAAAAAAACAAACAAAAGAAGACAAAATATAAACATTATTACTCATGACTCTATTCTCCTTTGAAACAATTCCTTGGGGTAAATTAAAAAGCAGCCCTGACCTGGATAGCCCAGGCTAGCCTGATTTCATCAGATCTCGGAAACTAAACAGGGTTGGCCCTGGCTAGTATTTAGATGGGAGACCTCCATGGAATACCAGCATTGTGAAATGGGAGGCAGGCAATGGGAAACCACCCTCTGAATATCTCTTGCCTTGAAAACCCGATGGGGTCGCCATGAGTCAGCTGCAACTTGATGGCACTTTCCATCACCAAATAAAAAAGCAGTTTTGTCTTTGGAACCTTTGTCAGACTCACAGCAAAGAATGAAATACACTCTTGCAGGAAGGTTTTATTTTATTGAAGCCATGAAGTACTTAGAACAGATTCTCTGTTCAGAATAACAAAAGGTGCTTGAGACAGGTATAATAAAGCAAGTTTAAAATAACATGGGCCAATAGATATGGTTCCCGCGCCCACCTTGAGGACTCATCGCGCGCCAAAACCCTGAGAACGCAACGGTTGTAGCTGATTAAACAATTATGCTATTCTCACACTACTGTTCATTACAGACTAAGCAAAAAGCCTCCAAACGCGAACCACCTGTAGCCTTGGCAGATAAGGTTCCTTCAAAGCACTGCTAGTGTACATGGAAAGGAATGGAGTTGAAGATGAGTGCATGAGGGTGAGGGGGGACATGCGCATGAGAGTCTAAGCCAGTCCAGGGAAGGAGGGGGGGGATGGACACATCTCATATGCATGGAAAAGACATATTGGCAGCTTGCTGAAAACCTGAGGGCCAGGATGACCACCTGCAGGGAGAATCATCTGTTAGGTGCTTCTCCCTTTCCGGTCTGATGGAATGGAAGGGCCACTTGCTTCCAGTACTTCCACCTGAGTAGGGATTTTGGCAGCAATCCTAGGCAGGTCTACTCAAAAGGAAGTCCTATTTTGTTCAGTGAGGCTTAGTCCCAGGAAAGTGTTGTTAGGATGGCAGCTGTACTTTCTTTTATTAACAAGTAAAATGGGTGAATCTGCTCTTATGGAACATGCTACTAGAATGAATAAAAGAATTATGAAAACAATGGAGGGTCCCTTCTGTCCATAACAAAAGACAGATCCTTTCTTACATATGAGTGGGGAAATATTAAATTTATAATCTGTACACAAGTCAATTGAAGCCACACAAGTTCAGTATCTAGGGTTGCCAAGTCTATCTTCGCTGGGAGCGGGGGGCTCCCGACCGGTGTCTTGTGCGCACGCGCATGCACCACATGCACATCACCCGGAAGTGACGGGAGGACGCCAGGCACGCTGGGGGCAGGGCCACGGCCATACAAGGGAAAACTCTATGGTGCCCGGCGGGCCCGCATCACTTCCGGGTGACGCGCATGTCGGGGTAGAGTTCCCCCCGGGGCCTGATCCGGCGCCGCCGGGGAATGGGCCTCTGGGGTGGGGGTTTTCCCGCCCCCTGGGGGGACTTGGGATCCCTATCAGTATCCATTTAATACCATGAAACACAGATCTTGTTTGCAGACCTAAGGTTTAGAAGTTTAAACCTTGACCTTCTCCTCTTGAAACCCAACAATGAAACTCAACAATGAAATTCTAATTCACTTTAAAACACTGGTACATTGGAACACTCAAGTTTTTAAGTGTGAAATTCAGATTTCTTTCATCTTCTCCAAATATTCTTCGGCATTCATAACTGTGTGTTTGAATCTAAATTATTTTTTCTACATTAATTTCAGCTGTCAACACTGGTACTGGATTCTGCTGTGGTTCTTAAGTGAATGTCTTTTATTTAAAATTCTCTCTTTAACTGATGTAGTCAGTCTTAAGACCAGACTGTAAAAGTTTTGGACAGTGCGAAAAGAATAATAAATTCAGTATCATTAACACCTGGAGCCCAATCCTAAAACTCTGCTGAGCAAACTTTATCTGGCACATTTCTCCAAAATGCTGACTGCAAAATATCAATCTGTGTGTTCAAAAGAAAGAGAAAAGAGAAAACACAGAATTGCAAAGAACTGTGGAAATCATACACTTTATCATCCCTAGTCAAGGCTGAACTGTTGTTGCCTGTGGCTCATTCTTGAATCCCTTCTGCCGCACTGATTTAAATTAATCCTTGGCAAGCAAACTGCAACTCTGTTAATCTCCTGCACTGGACAGAGTCACAGAACTCCAGCTATGTTTACTCCCAACCTGATTTAATTCTAATATGCAAAAGAGTACTTTAATGTCATCTTAATGAGTACATTCCATTCAACATTACATCTTGACCCCCATGCCTTCCTTTTTTTAATCAGCAGAGCCACAATTATTGATTAGCTACCTCTACCCTGACCTGGATAGTCCGAGCTAGCCTGATCTCATCAGATCTCAGAAGCTAAGCAGGGGCACCTTGGTCAGTGTTTTGATGGGACAAGGAAGCCCAGGATCACCATCCAGAGGCAGGCAATGGCAAACAACCTCTGTTAGTCCCTTGTCTTGAAAACCCCACCAGAGGTCACCATAAATTGGCTGTGACTTGATGGTACTTTCCACCACCAACATCCAGCCAGTTTATATAATTAGCTGAGGCAACTGGCCATTTCTTTTTCTGGAGTACACTAGTTGAGGCTGAAGGTAAGGAGATTCATTGTTGAATTCTCCCTCTGGAAAGGAAAAAAAAAAAGGCCTCTCAGCTTGGAGAAAACGAACACCAGGGAAAAGTTCAGGCCAGCCTTTTCTCCAGTATTTTTCTATGCATGTGGAGGAGAAAATCAAGGGGTAGAATTCAAACACATGTGAGCCTCCCCCCCCCCCCCCCGCCCCCACACTGAGATCGATAAGTGGTATAGTTTGGGGAAATTCTGCCACTACTGAATGGACTGTCTAAATGTTAAACATTTTGAAGTCCATTTATTGCAAAGACAATAAAACATGCTTTTTGTACATTTAAACACATGCTCAAGTCCATCACTGAAATCAAGTGCAGTCTTAAGCAGAGTTGCAGCTTTCTGAGCCCACTGAAGTGGATAGGTTTAGAAGGGTGCAAGTCTCTTCAGGGTTGCGCTGTTGGTCTATATGTTGGCTCAACAAGTGAAAGACACAGCTTAAAACTTCTCCAAAAAATCTAAGGCAGGGGTGTCCAACTCATTTGTTATGAGGGCTGGATCTGACATAAATGAGACCTTGTTGGGCTGGGCCATGCATGTCATAAAATGTAATGCCAGGTAGCGGAGATATAAACTTTATAAAGGACACAAACACAAAGATTTTTTTTTAACTTAAAATAAAAACATGCTTAAAACATTAGCACTCTTGGAATATTTTTTTATTTAATAGTGTCTGATAACTGACACCTCTTGCTCTGAATTATTGCATCAAAATATCTGTGCTGTTGCAATCTTGAGTATGCTGTTCAGGTGTGTATCTGTAAGCTAGATAGAAGCCCTCCAGGGGCCTGATCTGGCTCCCAGGCCACATGTTTGATACCCCTGATCTAAGGCTTGCTGTCAATGCCTGTGAATGCTCTGCAAAATTAAGCAGGAAAAATCAAGGAATGGTTAAGATAGGGAATGAAAATAAAACAGTATGTTGGGTATGCACCTTTATTTAGAATGCTGTGTGACACTCTGTTTGCCTTTTTGCACAATGTATACATTAGATTTAGACAACACATTAAAAAAGGCAACTAAAATGCCTGAGAGATGTATTACGGTTCTTAAGAAGAAAAGGAAGGACTTAGAATGGTGGGGCTTTTTAAAGTGGAGGTGGGGATGGGAGATGACTAAGAGGGAAAATGATAAAAATCGTAGGCAGAAGGTTCAAGATAGACCAAAGAAAATATGTCTTCACTGATGCCTTCAATTCTTTGACACTGTGATGGCATTAGCACTGGTCACATTTCAAAGAATCAGACAAGTTCATGAAAGCCCCAGTGGGGCTTGCATGCTGAGAGGCACTGGCCCGTATGGATGACCTGCATAGGGTTGTCAGCTCTGTGTTGGGAAATACTTGGAGACTTCGGGGGTGGAGCCTGAGGAGGGTTGGATTTGGGGCAGGGAGAGCCTTCAGTGGGGTATAATGCCATACAGCCCACCTTCCAAAGTGGCCATTTTCTCCCAGAGAACTGATCTCTGTTGCCTGGAGATCAATTGTAACAGCAAGAGATCTCCAGCCACCACCTGGAGGTCGCCAAAGACAATAGGGAACCCTAAGCATACAAGTATAGCCACAAATAACACCCACCAAGGGAAGACCATTATCAATGCCTATGAATGCTCTGCAAAATTAAGCGGGAACAACTATATATGATCCAAACCACTTGATTTATACCTGGGAGAGACGTACAGCTGCTATTCTTTCCACAGTGGGCATCTTCCGTCGCAGTTACTTTCTGTTTGGAGGTCTATGGACACTATTTATGTACGGAATTACAGAGGAGCCTACTGTTGATTCTGAACACTTTCTTTTTGTAAATAATGCTTAATTGTTATGAACAATCTCTGGGATATGTGCTTATACATTCTATTGGGTTACGACCACTAACTTATCTTTGTACTTTAATGAATATAATATACAGTTTTGATCATATATAGTTGACGGTCTTCCCTTGGTGGGTGTTATTTGTGGCACCACCTGGAGATTGGCAACCCTAGACCTGAATGTATATATTTTCTGATTCTAGTAAAATCCTTATTCAGACTTTTGCAATGCAGTCCAACTCAGACTTACTCTCATTCATTTCTATGGGCTCAGACTGGAGAAGCTCTGTATAATATTGCGTGTAAAGTCTCATGCTAACTGTAATGTTTTGCAAATCCAGTCTATTTATCTTGCAACTTAAACCTCGTATCTCCATTCTCAATTCTTCTGCTTGCTTAATTTTCTTTTTTCACATCTTAATCATGTTACACCTCTGTATGTTTCTCTTCATTGGATTCCATTATTCTTCTAATGCTCAAGCCTTTTCACGGTTTTGCACCTTATCTATCTTGATTGCTTTCTCCTCCAGTGTCTCTGTACATCAAACACTAATCTTCTTACTAAACTTCTACTCCCTTGAGTTATTTCTTGACTCTGTACTTTCTCTCTTTGCAGTCCTTTATGCAGGTTGCTCTTTCCTTTTAGATATTCAACTGGCTTCTGCTTTGTCCCACTTGAAGAACTTATTACAAAGTCACTTCCCCCCCCCTTATTATTTGTTCTTCATTTTGAGCTTGAATGTTCCTTTTTTCTCTTACTTAGATGTTAACAATGTTTAGAGCCTTCTTTTACCCTTCCCCCGTTATTTTGTTTCAGCCAGCTAGTGCATAGATCTCCCCCCCTTTCCTTCTTATTTTCTTCTCCTTTAGCTTCATGTTCCTTTTTTAAAAAAAAAAGTGTGAGTTTGTGGATCAGGGACTGGTTGATTTTATTTCTGTAGAGCAGCAAAAATATTACAGGCACTTTTAGATGATAAGCAAGCAACCTACAAGGAGGGACTTGGCTTGACAGCAGCTCATGTGAAAGGGATCTAGGTGTTCTGGTTGATTACAAGCTAAACATGAGCTTGCAGTGTGATGTGGCTGTGAAGAAAGCTAATGCAATCTTAGGATGCATTAACAGAAGCACTGTGTCCAGATCACGGGAGGTGGTAGTTCTGCTCTATTCTGCTATGGTCAGGCCTCACCTGGAGTACTGTGTCCAGTTTTGGGCACCACATTTTAGGAAGGATGTTGACAAGCTCAAGCGTGTCCAGAAGAGGGCAACCAGGATGGTGAGAGGGTTGGAATCTAAGTCTTATGAGGAAAGGCTGAACGAGTTGGGTATGTTTAGCCTGGGAAAGAGAAGGCTTAGAGGGGACATGATTGCAGTATTCAAATATTTGAAGTTCTGTCATGTAGAAGATGGAATGGATCTATCCTCTCTTGCTCTGGATTGCAAGACTAGATCTAATGGGTGGAAATTACAAGGGAGTCGTTACCGGCTAAATATCAGGAGAAACTTCCTAACTGTAATAGTGGTTGAGCAGTGGAGCAGTCTGCCTCGGGAGGTGGTGGATGCTCCTTCACTGGACGTTTTCAAGTGGAGGCTGACAACCATCTTTCGGGTATGTTGTAGGTATGTAGGTATGTAGAGCTATCTTTCGGCTATGCTCCTGCAGCGTGCAGAGGGTTGGACTAGAAGACCTGCAAGGTCCCTTCCAACTCTAACATTCTATGATTCTATGATCTTTAGGGGGTACCTCCTTTTTCCCTGTATCCCCCCCCCACTATTTATTCCGTCCCTCTCCCAGTAGCCTACAACCTCTTCCCCTTTCCTGATTCCTTCTCTTCTTTCCACTCACCATCTGACCTACCTTTATCTGCTTCTCTGTCTTCGGCTTCTCCTCCTTTCTTCCCACCCCAACAGCCTCTTCCTTTGAAAAGCCTGGCTGATTCACATGGTACCCACCAATGCCAGGCCAGGCCCAGCTGCACAGCAGCCACTTGTGCCAGCCCAGCCCAGCCCAGCTGTGTGGGGGCCTTGCTCAGGGGTGTGGTTAATGAGTCTCTGGTTGTCCCTGATAGGCCTGTCCTCAACAAGTTCACCACCAATCGGGAACATGACAGAGGCAGGGGACAGGACCTTTCTGGGGCTGCTTTGGCCTCCAAGTCCACCCCCTCTCCCCACCATGGCTTTGCTTTCCAGAAACCAGGACTTGGAAGGCTCAGCAATATTGTGGTGTCCTATCAACTTCTAAAATGGCAACTGAAAGTTCAGTGGGAATTCTTTTCTTAATGCTACAGACATTGTTCCTATTATTTTCAGGAGTGTTAATCCTCCAGTGTATTCTTTTTTCTACAAACGTGGGACTTCCTTCAGGTTTGTAGAGAAATCCCTCCTCTGTCCCTAGCTCCATTTTACAGATCAATTAATCCAAACTCTGTTGCTTGGCTCAGAATAAGATATGCTAGGTTGACATCTCTTACCACATGGTGTCTTGATATTCTGATATTATTCAGCCAAGTATAGTAGACATTCATTACCAAGGTAAAGTGAAATATATACAGCACCAGTATCTATTAGCAGTTGAGAGAGGGTGTAATAGGAAAGACAGTTAAAAAGCCTTGAGAACTACAACTCCCAGCCCAGGGGAGAAAGATCTGCTGTCTCTGTAAGTTTTTGAAATGGAAAGGGTTCTTCCTGTGTACTGAGAGCACTGTTATGTTGCTTCCACACTAAGGACTAAAGCAGCATATGGAGGCTGACAATTTCTATAGGTTCCAGTTTTGAAACAATGTGGTAATGTCTGTGCTGCATAGATCACATTGTTCAGCAAGGAATCACTGGTGGCAAAGCACATCACTACATCCAGGGCCTTACTATGTGTGGATGAGTAGCACACTTGCTTTGAAATCATATTGCACTACACGACATTCAAGAAAAATCAAGCATCGATCAAGGAAAACCAAGCATCAGTAAGAAAATTCAACCATTCATGGTAATGGGAGAGAGATGGATTGGGATCTTATTGTTTTTCATTATGGATTGTTTTCTTCTAGAAAAACCCCTTGAACAATGGACTCCCACAGGTGGCTGGTACCATTTAAAAAACCCCAAACAAAACAGATTAGAACCAAATTAACAGATGGAGTGATGGAAGCCAAGTCAAAAAAGCTGAAAGGAGGTGTATACAGAAGTGGTGAGAATTCCCATTGGAGGAGCTTTCAGTTTATGTTGGCTGGGAAGTAAGACAGCTGATTGGATAGGGCATAAACAGTGGCTGGCGTGTAGAGCACATACTTTTTATGTGGAAGGTCAATCTGTGGCATCTGCACATGAAGGACTTCAGGATGCAGTTGTTAGGAAAGATCTGTGCCTGCGTGGAGAGCTGCTGCCATTAGAATAGAAAACACGAGGCTAGGTGAACTGGTGTCTCAGTATAAGGCAGCTGTGTATGCTCAAACTGTCAGCAGTCGGTACAAGCCTGCTTTTGTCTATACCTCTCCCTCGTCCTTTTGATTTATTGCTCTCAAATATTTTAGTGGTTCTCTTCAGGACAGGTTTTAGCACTTCTTTCCAGGAAACAAATGACTCTCCCCCCCCTTATAAAGTGTTCCATTCAGGAGACGTAACTGAAATGATCTTGGAGAGGGTTCTCTTCGGGGCTTGTGCCTTAGTTTGGTTAATATGAAATGATGAGGGAAAACTAACCTTGCCTTGCAGCTTTGATATTAACTGGCTGGAATCCACCATTTAGAGCAGAGGAGTCTATAATGTCTGACTCAAAGTCCCGGTGGTTCTTCCGATAGATGAACAAAGCGACAATCACGGAAATAGCGAGGCACACGATCACCGCAATCACGATCCCAACGTAAAGAGCTACGTCGTCTGAATCAGGTGCAGCTGGAAAAAGGGGATTGGGGTAGGGTGTGAAAGTAGGGAACATTTAGTATGGCGAACAGTCTCAGGAATAAGTATACATCTGTATTGCTATCACAATGCTATTTTATGGGCTAATTTAAAATCCATTTCAAAAGCTCTATAACAGGGCTGTATTTTTTCTGTTAGGGAAAAACGTATTTTAGCTTTCTCTCAGTCATCTTTAAAAGAAAATCTTTATATCTCTCTTTTTTTTAATGGTGGCAACATAGCAGCCTGTTTATAACTGGATGATCAAGGAAGGTTTAGTCAAAAGAGGTATTCGTTAACAACATTAATGGTAAAAATCAATGCTAATTCTGCAGGGCATCTAATCATAAAACAGCCTTTCTTTTACCTTCTTTTCCCATGCTGCACGCTTTACTTTTCTAAAAAAATAAACAAATCTTAAACTAAATAAATTGGAAATAGTTTGTACTTCCTAAGTTTTTATGTTAATTGAATGTGCATACTTTTTATGGGAAGTATTTCAACTGATAAAGTTACATGATCTGAAAGGGACTTAAGGGGTTATAACTGTGCCAGATATCCCCAGAGTTTCTATTTTGGTACTGACTGTGATTTCTTGTGAAAGACTTCTGCATACACATATAGAGCTTTCCTGTTTATAATGGCTTGCATGCTTATTTCAATCAGTGAGAGAGTTCTGCATACTATGAAGCGATGCACAGAACTGGGAAAACCTGAAAGTTATGTCAGTTCTCTCTAGGAATACTTGGAAACTCTATGGTTTTACACTAGAGTTTCCAGCAGTGCCTCGAGCACAATGCAGTTCACTGATGATACCCCCCCCATGTCCCTGACCCCCAGGCTCCTGCCAGTTGCCCACTGGCTGGCAACCCTAGACAAGGGAATGATTTGAACTGTGACACTGGGTGAGGTAGGGAGGTTATCTCTTCCTCCTGCATCATTCTCTCAATGTAAGTCTTGATTTAAGTGCGATGATAGCAAGGCAAAAGACCGTATCCATGCCTATCAGCATCTCATTTAAGCTGGGCTGCTACCTGTACAAGGCTGTAATGCATGCATGCCAGAGTTCTGTAGCCCAGGCACATGAGGCACTGATGTACTAAAGTTGTACACACTGTGCATGGGTAGCAGCTCGCTACAAAAAGATGCTGGGTGTGACTGAAGTTGCATGGGTAAGTTTTTCTGCCTTGCCTCATCACATTTAAATGAGGCCTAAATCAGCCATCCAGAGGGGAGTTCAAGGAATTGACAGTTTGCCAGCCAGCCAGCCAGGGTTTCTAAACAGCTGCCCAGGGAAAGGCACAGGTTTCAGAAAGCCAGGCCACTCTTGGTTCATCTCTGAAATGGAAATGGTAATCCATATGAATAAGACAGAGACAGACGAAAAAGACAAATGCGGAACAAAAGGAAATGTCAACATGCCTTAACTACAATAGTGGACTTAGTCCTGGACAAAGGATTTAAAAATGACTGTATTGACAAAGTAGAATTATACTTAGCATTTATACAGCATTTATGACCAAATCCTGCAAATATATCGAGAATGGTGAAATCATCTCTGTAAGGTAACTCCCCTCCCCATTTTGTAGGTGAGGCAGTGTTTAATTCTGAGACACAGCGGTTTGTCCTTACAGCTGAACTTGTGGCTGAGATAAGGCTTTCCCATTTGGTTCAACTACCTATTAAACTATACTAGTTCTGAGAATCCAGTCCAGACCAGAATAGTACAGCATTTATAAGAATACACCATGTTTTGATATTCTCCTGAGGAAGTAAGGCCAACTTGTGAGACTTTTTTGCTGTCTGCTTGGAACATGTCTCCTGCACTGATCCCAGTGTAATAGCTACTGCAACTCATCCCCGAAGACACAGTACCAAAAGGCTTGAATACATGTAAGAAATGGGACACAGATGTGGAGTGTGTGGGGGGAGAGGGGGAAGAATATGTATTCTCGTTATTATTAAGCAGGCTGAGATAAGGCAAGCCTATCACCATTTTCTATTCCACCACATTGTGTTCTTTCAGTGTACAGAGACTTTTAAAAAACTATTTTCATGTTTTTGATCTCCTTTTCCTGGTGTTTAGGTGCTCAGGTAAGAACAGAGATATTCAAGGGGGAATCATCCAGCTCACTCCTGATGGAACTTAAAGGCTCCATTTCGTAAAGGCTGCCATCTATATTATTCTTGTCTGTCAGCGGCCTTCTCAGACAATAGCTGAAGCCAAATCAGTAGAAAGCCACTCCACTTCACTATCTCTTCCCCAGTATCAAAATCAAATGCCTGCAATCATTTTAACTGCTTCCCAATTAACTTCTTTTGATGGTGATGGAATACAATTTCTCCTTTCTATTTCTTGCTTGCCTGGTCCTTTTCCCTTGCCTCCATTATTTACACTTCTTTGCCTGGTATATCAGCCTGCACTTTTCTTTAAAGCAAGCAAAAGAGAACTCTCTTTGGATTTAGCACTTCTTGCCCATGCGAATGAGCTGAAAGTAAATCTTGGAGCAGGAAATTAGAATCCAAGAACATAATATCAAACAAGACTTACAAGAAAATCCATATTCATTCTGGGTTCTCTGTTCAGTTGAAATAGGGTAAATGAAACCTTTAAAAGAAAAAAAAAGATGGGAACAAAATCAAAATTAACAAAGGGAACTTTAAAACTACACGCACACATACACACACATGAAGAATGGCTCAATTTTTATTTAAAAAAAAAAGAAGGAAGAAAGACAAAGGAAAGGAAACCCACGGTACTTTAAAATTCGGATTCTGCACACTTATAATTTTGCATCTTCTGTCTGCTGAGGAGTTTCACTAAGAATTAATAAGTAGGCAGATTGAATTTCAGAGCCAAAAAATCGGTCTCGAGTCACTAACTTTGGAGTGCTTAAAGTCTTTCTTTTATAGAGCATAAACTCTAATGGATCTAATTTATTTCAGACATCAAGGGTCATTAGCATATGGAAAGTCTTCTTCCTCCCAATCCCTGCCATATGCTTTAATTCCCAGGACATGTTCAGTGGGGCTCTAAACAGTTTTTTTTTTAATTTAATCATAGTAGCTTGCTGCTGGTCTAAAAGGACTGAAAGAGACTTGCTGTCAATGGTCAGAGGTTAAATACCCATTTACTGGGAGCTCAGCCCCTGCAAAAGCCTCATACCCCCTTCCCCTTTTTATCCTAGATTTCCGGGGAATGGCTCTAACCTACCCTTTAATAGAAATCCAATAGGAATTCTCTATGGAGAAAGCAATTTGCCAGAGAGTTGGAAACAGACTGTATTCCATTTGAGATCATTAGGAAATCAATAGGAGCCTTGAGATTGTAAAGTAATTTATTTTAGATTTTGAAGGCATTGTGTAATATTGTCAAAATCATAATATTATTCACATTTTTTTCCGTTACAGACAAATAGCAAAGAAAATTGACTCTATTCTCCTTCCTTATTTCCAGTGATAATGCAGCACTTCAGCATTTTCTCTTCTAGGCAACATGCCCTGAAAACCCTGTGATAGAGACAAGTTATTTATTTTCTTTGTGCCAACAGAAATAATGGTTTGGATCCAATGACTCCCTTTCCCTAATGAGAATTCCTACTGCTGATGAAGGTTCCTTATTTAGCAAAATGGAGTTGTTGGATTCAACCAATTCTGGCTAAATCTCTAAGCATTTTAATTGGAGATATCTGACAAAGAGAGCTTTGAACTCTTGAAAGCTTATCCCATGAAAATCTCGTTGGTCGCTAAACTGCTACTGAATTCAAATCTAGCTCTCCTACCACAGACTGACATGATTACCCCCTGAAACTATCTTAACTGGAAATAAGTTTCTCTCAGATCAGTTGGACTTGCTTTCAGGTAAATATGTTTAGAATCAGGGCCACCAGCTTGGGAAAATCTGGGTCTCTCCCATTTAGACAGAAACACACTACGTTTGGGAACTTAAATGTATGCACTTCTGGGGATACCTATCACCCCTAGGATACCAGAGGCCGTGCAGTTTGAAATCAGCTTGAAACTATAAACAAATGAAATGATATGATATGAAATGAAATGAAATGAAATGAAACACGATATGGAGGATTATGAGGCTTACAGGGCAAACCTAAGCAAAGTTACTCCAAGCTAAGCCCACTGAAATCATATGAAGCCATCTTCTACTGAATCAGACCATTGATCTGTCAAGGTCAGTATTGTCAACATCCATCAATACCTTAAAGTGGAGTAAACCTGCATAGGATTGCACTGTTAGTGCAAGATATCCTGGAAGACCTTGTAATCTGTAAGAATCAACTTCTTTTTGTGCTCAGGGTTACCATCAACTGAACATAATACTGTGAAATAAGTTACATTTCCTAACAATTGCTGTTTCTGTGAGGTCTCTAGAAGTTTTCCAGTTCTGAGAGAGCCAATATCTCTCTAACCCATGTGAAAATGTGCTTCCACTGTAGAACTCCCCTATTGCTCCTGAGAAGCTCTTATCGCCACAGTTTGGGGCTGTTGCTATGCTGCCTATGCTCTCTCTCTTGGATCTCAGTATGGAAAGGTGTTCATCAGAACCTCCTACATTTTTGCATTGACAGGCACCACAGTAGTTGCTACTAGCCATCTGGCACATATTTATTTGAAAGCTGGACTCCTCACAGTATGTTTTCATCAATATTTGTACTGATCCCAAATCAAACAGCATACCAGACTTCATCCTTCAGACTTAGCCAGAAGTTAATAATATTCTGCAGTTAGAAAGTAAGGCGAAAGGAACAAGAGGGTTGGCTCCTGATCCTTTCACTCTGGCCTTTACATTGGTGCCATTTATATATTTACGATCCATATATGTTTTCACAACACATTTATGACACATTATGTATTTATGACACAAATCTGATATTTCTTCTATCATGGAACTCAAGGCAGCACAAGTATCATTAATTTAAATGACTTCTAAGACCACAGCTTGGTTTAGGCAATGACTTGGTTCAGACCATGGTTTCATTAAGCAAACTTTGATTAGTGTGACCATCCAGACACAAGAAACTCTAGTAACCATGGTTGCTTAGACTCCATCAAACCTGGATTTGAAACTATGGTCTGAAGTTGGTTTAATAACCACAATTAGTCTTAACAATGGATTTGGCTAAATTCTGGCTTGTTTGACAGAATTGTTTTCACTGCAATGATGTGCAGGGTGGTAGCTGGGTATCTTAGAGTGAAAGCGATGAAACCAGCCTTTGTTGAGGCATCCAGGATTGGAATGATAGTCTGCAAACCAAATGGTGGTTTTCTAAGGGAAAAGATTCCCATAAAATATAGGCGGAGAATTTCACTAGTTACCTCCCTCCCGCAAGCTTTCCTGTCTCCTTGCTAATTCCCCTAATAAACAGGACTCAGCAGTTTCACAAACTAGCCATAGCTAAAATAAATCATGGTTTTGCATTATGTCTAAACTGAGCCAATGGCACCCAAGGTAGCTGGGTTCCAACAAGATCTCCCATCCAAGCACTGATCAGACCCAGATTACCTTAACTTCAGCAAGGTTGCTATATCATACACGTTTCAGCCATTACTGGGGATTCAAGTTGTTAATCCACTGGGAGTCAACATGTGGTGTACACACTTGGAAACTAGGTTGCACCCATGAACCATCTAACAACAGATTGCTAATGACTTTGTCTCTACACAATTTAGGTCTGAAAACACAATATGGCCCTAAAGTGATGATATGCCTTGACCTTGGCCTAATTAGGAGTATAGAAACTGATCCTTCCTGGCTTCTTCCCACATTATTCTGATATTGTAGGAATGGAGAAACCATGTAGGAGAGAAAAGATGATGTGGAAAGAACCAAATAAATGTCAGATGATGGTTCACATATGCACTGACTGTAGAGTGAAGTGATCAGCTGCATATGTGAATGAATCACCACAATAATCACAAGTTTACACAAATGTACTATATATTCCACCACAGAAACAGTTATTTGTATGTGGAGGGCTTGCTTATGCATAACAAAACTCCATTTGCCCCTTCCCCCTCAGTATAAATTCACGGGCATATACTTGGCCTTATGGTGTAACACACCTGCTGGTTGAGTCTTGAATTCTGTTGGCTAAGAAGAACTGAGAAGGTCAATTAATATATGGAATGCCTGGCCAGTCCTCATGTTATTCCTAATGGACTGGTGTTATGAATGCTTGGGGAGGGTGGTGCTTGGGGTGGGTGGTGGGAAACAGGGCTCTACTGAGATTCTGGTGCGTATGGACATTGGACCTGTTGTGGGCTGGATCTGGTCTCTTCATTTTCGCTGGTGTCAGTTGACACATTTGGTTGACACTATTCAAGCACTGACGAACTTTTGAGAAATCCAGTGACTTACAGGCATGTGTGACTCAACCTAGAAGCGCTATATTACTGGAACAGTACAGGATGATGAAACTGCGAGAAAATAGCTCAGAAGCCACTACCAGTCAGTGTAAATAATGTTGTTGTAGCCCTTTTGTAGATTAGGAAACCCAATCAACAAAACCAACACTCCAGTTCACACCATACTGATGAACACAGCTATTCTGAAAAATGCTAATGGGCCATGAAAATGGCAGCCTTCTCTGCTGTTTTTATGCAAACACTTCTTACAGCAGGGACAAACTTTAATTGAGCATCTTTCTGAACTAGATTTTAATTCAGAATTTTTATCACTGTAATTGGAGTGGGTGTGCCAAGGAAAAGAGTTGGGAAAACAGTTTACGATTCCTGTTTCCCATTACATGTCTGGGCATCTCTTTAGAAGGTTGATGTGCTCCCCCCCTTCTTCCTTTCATGATTGTCTATCTGATCCTTCATATAATAAGAAAGGACATTTTCTTCAGATAATGAGATAAATCTGCTGAGATTAGTACCTGCAATAATGAAAAATGACTTTTCTCCCAGCTTCAAAGGGAAAGCAGTGTAAAGCAGGGATTTGTTCTTCCCCTTCCTTGATCTAGTTTGCTAGCAGTGTCAGTACGGCTGCATGGCAAGTACCAGAGGGACTTCAGCTATCACCACCACATTTTCTTTGCTGGGGGGTGAATATAGGAAAAAGGTGCTGCTGGATTTGACTCCACGATCCTTGCTGGTTCTGATGATCTGTGCCTTGAAGCAGCTGGTGTCACAGTTGGTAACTTACTTTGAGAAAAATAATTAATTTAAGCTGCCTCAAGTGGCTTTTGATGAAACAAGAAAAATGTTTTCAAAGGTCCTACTGGCGTTTGTTGCAATTCCTTGTGTGTTTACTGCTAGAATTGTTACAGCACCGTTAGTTCAACACCTAGACATGCTCTTGCATTTAAATGAACATCTCAAATTATTCAGAGGGATGGGAATTAACAATCCCATGGGGTTTTTTGGTGGGAGGATGGAATTAGGGCAGCCTTAACTCAAGACTTTGTTAAGATTTCCTTTACCATTTATGTTCTCCCCAAACTGGCTTTGGGTCTGGGACTTTTTTTTAAAGGACAAGCCTTTCCTTTCCCCCCCTTTTCCTGGACTTATTTCAGCTTTTCTTCTGCTTTAAACTTGCAGCCTTCGATCTCCTAATGAAACATCGTGATGGTCAAAGCCGGAAACGATTAGCAGTTTTTGAACCACATACCGACCGTAGTCCCCCCAAATCTTGCAATGAATTCTGACTATCACAAGAAAGGTCAAAGCACAGTTAGTTCCACAGCCTTTTCTAGAGCACAGATCTGAAGCAGAACAAAAGTAGGTCCAAGAGTTAGCAATAAAATTGTATAAGAAAAAAGGGTAGGAATCAGATTTTCTATGTCTCCTACTATAGCAGGAGTCATTCCACCCCTAGTCTACCATTGCTGTCCAGCATATAGGGTTGCCAATCTGCAGGTGGGGTCTGTAGATCTCTCAGACTTTCAGCTGATCTACAGATGACAGCTCCATGGATGCTTTGGAGGGTGGATTCTGTGGCATTATACTCTGCTGAGGCCCCTCCCTTCCCAAACCCGGCCCTCCCCAGACTCCATCCCCAAATCACCAGGAATCTTCCAGCCTAGAATTAGGAACTTTACCAGTGCAGCAGTGGGAACAAAATGAGGGGAGGGGAGTGTTATCACAGGGCATAATGCTCTAACAATCCCCCAAATCTCTATGGTAAACCGAGAGATTTGGGCGATTGCTAGAGTGTCACTGGTGACACTGTGATGTCACTTCTGGTTACATGACTGGAAGTGACGTTGCAGCATTGTGTGAAGCCTACCCTACCTTCTCAAATCTCCTGGGGGTTGCCAGTCAAGGGATGGCAACCTTAGTAGGAATCGGTGAGGGGGGAAATGTTTAGGAAATACAGTGCAGTGGCTAGACCGAAAGGGGAACATGGCTGCTGGCTCAGGATCCTTAGTGAGGCTGACCTGCCCCGGGTTTTCCCACCCTTTCCCTTTTTATTTAGTGTATATGTAGTGAGGTTTTGCCAGTAGTTGAGCAATGCAAGGGAGGTTTGGATAACAGCTGGGGTTTCTGCTTGGAGGTGAGAAAAAAAGCCAAGCAGATTACAAACAAAGCAAACAGAATTTGGTTTGTTTTGGACATTTGATAGACTACCACAGTTTCTTATGAACTCTCCAGAGCCATAGCCTTCAGTTATACTGAAGCACAACTAAGTTTCAAAGCTGCAAGAATCAGGCCCGTAGCCAGGATTTTTTTTAAATTCAGGGGGACTTAACATTCCAGTGAAAGTCCCTTCCTCCAGAAGTACTGGATGAAATCTGCGTCCTGGAGAAAACTTTGCCCAACAACTCTTCAAAACAACTGACCTGCCCTTGAAAGCTAACAAGAAAACATTTTTGTTCAGTACTTTGTTGAATACTTTGCAATACTGCTTTGTAGCCTAGAATTAAACAACTCTTTTTCTCTCATCCCTTGAGATTTTTTTTTCTCCTTTATCTGTAAATTAAAACATGACTCCAAAGGAAAGCAGCGTACTGATGCTTAATTGGAATATTAAATAGCTGCACCTCTTAAATTATGAAGCTGGTTGTTAAGAAGCTTGAGTTTGTAGGGTGGCATACAAAGAAAATGAGTTTTGGCTGGAACTCAGGTCATAGACTGAAAAATTCCTCCTTCTCTCCGTGGGCTACAGAAAGATGGAATGGAGAATGCTTTCTAGGTAACTCCTGGTGGTTCTTTTATTAAAATGCTACATTCTCTTTTTTGTTAGATTTATGTGGCAGAGTAACTGCTGTTCATTTTAAGAGTCTGTCTTGGGGACCAGAGCCGGAGCTGGTTACTATTTTATTTAGCACAGTCAAATTTCAATAAATCAAGTCATAAAGCACACCAGACTCACCGGATTCCTTTAGTAGACCCTGTATGGATCTTTCCATATCTTATCTTACTTACAGTAGGACAGCGGCAGCTATTACTTATATCCTAAAATCCCAATAGGACTATTTTAATCCCCCCCCCACCCTTCTGGTTGTCTGGAATTGGGCAGGACACCACTCCCCATCTTCATAGCCCCCACTCACCTCGAGGCCCCTGCTTGCAGCCTCCTCAAGGGATCCAATGCACCAGCCGAGACTGACAGCTCTGGCCGCAAGACCCAGCTAGGCTTGCCAGTCCCCAGGTAGGGGCGGGGTTTCCCCTGGTTTTGGGGGCTTCAGCCCACTACGGGCCAGTTGGCCCGTGGGGGAAACCCCACCCTCAAACAGCCACATCCCCATGTGACTTCCCCGATGTGATGACATCATTATGCTGGGGACATTGTGCAAGGACGCTCTGGTTTGAGGGCAAAACTCTATGGTTTTGAGACAGTTTCTCAATTCCAGTTTTGCCCTCAAACCAAAGCTTCCCTGGCAAGATGACATCAGTTCTGGATGATGTCATCATGTTGGGGATGTCCCAGAATGGCCCCCAAATCCCCCTGCTGGAGTGATGAGGGGACCTGGCAACCCTAGACCCAGCTGGCCTGTGGGGACACACACATCAGGTGCAGCAGGAGTGGATCCTTCCCTGTGCCTCAGCTGGCCATTGGGGGCATACCCTTCAGATGCAACAGTACTGGCTCCTTCCCTGCAGCCCAGTAGGCAGCCACGCTCCTTGGGCATGATGGTGGCTTTGTACAGCCAAAAGGCAAAGCAGCAGCCACGCGACCAGCTCTCTGGAAGGGGCCTCCAGGGTGGAGCCCCAACTGGGAGAGGATGAGAGAAGCCTCAAGAGGCTGATTGGTCTGGGCAGGAGGAGGTAGGGCATGCAACATCTGTGAGAGCCCCAGGTTGAGAAGGAAGGGGTCTGGGCTGCTGCTCCCTTCCCAAAGCCTGCGGAGACAGTGGGCCAGAGAGCAAGGTTAGGGAATACCTCAGCTGGAGGAGAAAGAACTGGGTAAACTCAGACCCTTGCCCTCTGCATCTGAAGGAGATCTGGAAGCCAAGCTCCTTTTCCATCTGGGGAACCAGAAGAGAAGAGACACCTGTATACTGCCCTGAATTCCTTGGCAGAAAGTTGGTATTTTTTTAAAAAAAAATGTGCTGTGCCTGTAATAACTTCAATTTATTTACTGCAGTATACTTGCAGTACTCCTGAAATTCATAATTCCAAATTGATTAATGTGTATAAATTCATAATTCCAAAATGATTAATGTGTATTTTCCCCTTTCCCCCTTCAGGAACAAAGACAAATCCCAAGTCAAATCAGAACAAAAATAAACAGCTACTTTTATTGCCAGGTTGTTTCCCCCTATCTGGAAAGTCTCTCAGGTTTGCGCTAATGATGTCAGAGGTCAGCACTGACATCAGACATTGCAGAGATACATCTCAACCATTTGTCTTCTTTCTGAAAGGCTGATTATTGACAGCTAGAGTGAGAATGACCACCATGGAGTTTGAGGTATTGTGCAAGTTTCACCAACCATTTACTCATTTATCGACCTTTTCTTAAGGGAATAATGAAGTCTGCCTTTCTTCTACACAGTGAAGATGCTTATGAAATAACATTCTTTGGCCGCAAGTAGTTATGTATCTTTTAAGTCACTTTAAAATCAACTGGTAATTTGCCCATATTTCCAACCTAAACTTAATACTGCAACTTTTTGCCAGAAGGTTAAAAACCAAATGTCAAGATATTTTACTCTTCAAATAATTGATGTCAAACACATTTTGTAGATAATGTCAAGCTCTTGGAGACAATGTAGCTCAAAAGTTCCAAAAAGCCCCCAAGGTTTGTTTTTTAGAAGCAATTACAAGTTGCATGGCTTCCCCAGTGAATTCTGGGAATAGGAGTTCGGTGTGGTTCTAATAATTCTTTGTTGTATCTTCACTGATCCTACTGAATTATCCAACTATAAAATGTTTTGGAGGAAGTAGCTACCCGCTGAATGGAGTGGTCAGGTTTCTCTGAGGTTCTCTTTAAATGTCATAGGGAACTCAGGTTGAGTCTGGAGTACCCACCCCTGTGTCCTGTATAATATTCATATGAGAACTGTAGGTTCTATTCATTGCCCATGGCACCAAGTTGACCATTTCAGATCATGAATGTTGCACATACAGGGAAGAAAGTTTAGTCTTCCTCCCAACTCTAGTCTGGAAGATCTGGACCTGGCGTTGAAAGCCGTGGCTGGTTGGCTTAGACTGAGTCGACTGAAATTGAATCCGATGAAGATGGAGGTCCTGTGCCTGAGTTGGAGTGGTCCAAGGATAGGGATCCCTCTCCTGACTTTTGACGGGGCACCGTTGGTGCCAGCGCTGGAGGTTAGGAATTTGGGAGTGCTCCTGGATGCCTCCATAATGATGGAGGCCCAGGTAGCAGCCACTGCGAAGTCTGCCTTTTACCATCTACGGCTGATTAGGCAGTTGGTTCCCTTCCTTGAACACAATGACCAGGCAACAGTGATCCACAAAATGGTCACCTCGAGACTGGACTACTGCAATGCTCTCTACATGGGGCTGCCCTTGTCCCAGATCCAGAAGCTGCAGCTGGTGCAGAATGCAGTGACGAGGCTGTTGTTGTGTCTTCCTGTGCGGGAACACATCCAGTCTGCCCTAATAGCTTTGCATTGGTTCAAGGTGCTGGTTCTTACCTTTAAAGCCCTATATGGCCAGGGACCTACTTACCTAAGGGACCGCCTTCCCCCATATGTCCCCCAAAGAGCACTAAGATTGGGATCCCAAAATCGCCCCCAGGCCCTAAAGAAGTCAGGCTGGCCACAAGGGCCAGGGCCTTTTCTGTGGTGGCCCCTTATTGGTGGAGTGAGCTCCCAGATGACATTAGGGCCCTGCGGGACCTTTTGCCATTCCACAGGGCCTGTAAAATGGAGCTCTTCTACCAGGCTTTCAATTAGGGTAAGAAGAAAAAGAGGAGGAGGAGGAGGAGGAGGAGGAGATTGGATTTATACCCTGCCCTTCACTACACAAAGGAGTCTCAGAGCGGCTTATGAACTCCTTTCCCTTCCCCTCCCTACAACAGACACCCTGTGAGGTAGGTGGAGCTGAGAGAACTCTGACAGAAACTGCTCTTTTTCAAGAACAGCTGTGCCAGAATTATGGCTTGCCCAAGGTCATACAGCCAGGTGCAAGTGGAGGAGTGGGGAATCAAACCCAGTTCTCCCAGATTAGAGTCTGTGCACTTAATCACTACACCAAACTTTACCATCATGGCCTTGGCCCTACCACCAACATCATCACCAACCTGATGACCAACAGCCTGGATTAGGGGTAGGCGACTGTTCAAAGGTTGAGAGAACACCGCCATCTTTCATTATAGCTATGTTTTGAGTAATCTGGTTTTATACACTGTGATCTGGTCTTATATACTGTGATTTTAACTTAATTCTGTTTTTAGTATATTTTGGAGTTTTAATGTATACATCTATTTGTATGTATTGTAAGCCGCCTTGAGCCTGCCAAGGCGGGGAGGGTCGGATAAAAACCTAATAAATAAAAATAAAATAAAATAAACACTATTTTCCTGATCTGAAATAAGTCTGGGGATTCTATGTGGCCCATTGGGGGAAACAACAAGTGTAAACATGGGGTTCTCCAATGAACCAAACGATTTCCCCGCACATTGTTTCATGCTGGGTAAATGATGCAGTTGAGAAAGCTGAAGGCCCTTCTCCACATTACATTTTTTTATTCCACTTTTCTCTCTAATCAGAACCCAAAGCAGCTTTTGACATCATTCTTTTCTCCTTCACTTTACCTTTACAAAACAACCCTGTGAGGTAAGTTCGACCCCCAATGTTACCAGGAAAGCTTCCATGGCAGAGTGGGTATTCAGTCCTGGTTGTCACAGATCCTAATCAGATGCTTTAGCCATTATACCACAGTCATGATCTGAATCAGGCCCCACAGACACAGGAACTGAGCAGAACCCTGAAACTCATGTCCGATTATTATAAAGGACACAGGTGGAGACTCTGGGCCCAACCTGTTTACTCCATCGTGTATAAAGAAGTCTCTCGATGAAGAAAGATCAGACTAGATTCTGGAAGAAGCAGAGTGAGAAGCAGACAGACTCGGCTGTAAGTTTACTGAAGTGCCTTAAGGGTGAAGGATCTCTTTCTGTCTCTGAGGATCTAATGTGAGATACTCAATTTGCTTCCAATTAGGAGTGCTTCTTTGCCTTTGACTATATATTTGTAATGTAAATCACATTTTACAACTCATTGTAAGATATCAGTTCTCTCCCCTCGAAAGGGAACCGATTCAGGTAAGCATGGAATTTCTTGTCCCTTGGTCTGCTTTATGTGCCCTCCTGGCAGCATGGTTCTGTCTGGAAACAGAACTGAAAGTACACTTCACGAAGAGAGCCACTTGTGTGATGTGGTACACAAAAATTGGTTTTGGCCAGTTTAACCAGGCAGGATAAACCTATTATTTTGGGGGCTTGGATTTCCTCACAAAATTAGGACTGTCCAAACCACGTGTCTCATTGCATGCCAGCAGCTTGTAACCATGGAGAGATATGCTTGCACTTCATGAACCCAGCAGTAACCACACTTCCAATATGCTAAGTTTTCGGTTTTCCCTGGCAAAAGAGATCCCACAGCTTCCTTGAGTGAATCATCCCTTTGAACGTTTCATTTCTGGATATTGTATGGAAATCCAGCAGTCATTAAAGGAAGCTAAAAAGACCCAGGCTTCCAAATAATCTCTCACCCACCCAATACTTCTGACCCCCAACAGGCTGCAGGATGCTTTTGGTCTCTACACATAAAGTAGGAGGGAAATTCAGGCTCACTAAGGAGCACAGTCCGTAAAGATGCATGAGTGAGCGTAGTACAGACATACATTGCCACAGTTCATTCCCTTTCTGTATGGATATCTGTTCTTTCTGCACTTGCTATCTCCTGTTCAATGGGAAATGCTAAAAGCTCATGTGCACATGTGCTTTACATCTGGCTGGTTAGACAGTCCATTATGTACACTTCTGTATACATTCAGAGTGCCTTATTACACATCATTTACAAAAGGACTCATTTCATGCTTGGTGCATACATACAAACACAGAGGATGCTTTAATGATGATATCTTGAGTGCTTTGCTTTTCTCCCATTATTTTGCTTTAAAAAACCAAACCCCCCCACCTCAAACAAACTGTCTTTCATGCTTACTGAAACCTAGTATGCTCAGGGGCTTGATAGGTTCTCATCACTTTAACCAAATCTACAATCCATTATAGCCTCCACCTGCTTTCAAAATAAGCACAAAAGGAAGCCAAATGCATATTGCATCATACAGAACTGATGTGCACAGCTGATTATTCAGGGCATGTCTCAAGTATGCATGCCACAGATAGTAACTTTGCTACATCACAAAGGCATACAAATATAATTACTCATCTTGGAAGTGAACCAACAGGATTTAATAATTAAATACTGATGCACAGAATGCAGCATTTAAAAAAGTATAATGTCTAAACCCAATGTTCAGAATTTATGGGCCAGCAGTCTACACCAAGAAGAAAATTATCTTCCTTGTTTATGTTACTGGGAGTGGTGAGGTTCCCATGTTCTCTTCTTTTATTTTGTCTTCTCTCCCTTTTTTTTTTTTGTCTTGATGATCATTTTATCCAGGTTGGACTCTCCAAAGAGGAGTTTGCCCAAGAACTTTTCTGATGAGAGGTTGCTTTTGGACAAGGGATCCACCTTCCAGAGTTTCAACCAGATGTCCTTCTTATGATTATGTTTGCCGCTTGCGCCCTGGTGCAGAACTTGATGGCATCCTGGGAAAGCATCTGAGATGAATTCTGCTGCCCTCTTCATCTTGAATTCTGCTGCCCTCTTCATCTTCACCTCTTCAGATCTAGTGGGCTTATATCTGGGTTCTGCAGCAGATAATCTGTCCAGATGACTATGGCATGGGTAAAATTTGAGAGCACTGCTGATTCCCTTACTGCCAGAGAGGATGCCTCATGCAATTTCTTTAATGCTGTCTTGTTCTTCGTATCCACTGAGTCTTCTAGTGCATTCTCCCCATCCTTTGGTAGTATGGCTCCAGAATGCACGGCCACCACCGGCGCATCCACCAGAAGCACTTTAAGGTCTTCCACAGCGTTCTGTGGTAACGTGTAGAACTTTTTGGTGATAGATGTTAATGAATTGCTGCTGCTCAGCAGGGCCCATTCCACTTTGACAGTGTCTTTAAAGAAGTCTGGGAAGGGGAAAACCATTTGCACTCTGGCAGGTCTTTTGAACCCTCTGCTGTCCAAGTTGGCAGAGGTTGATGATCTTGGCTTTTCTGACACCTCAAGCCAATAGTTAAGAATGCTAATCACCTTGTTTAGAAGGCACTGAAAAAACTCTGCTTGGAAGAGCCTAGAGGAGGTTTCTTATGAATCTGGCTCCTCCCCTGACCATCCGCCCTCTCTCTGAGTTTCCCTCCACAGAAATTATCAGTGAGGAAGCCTCTTTGCATTTTAACCCAGGAGAGGGTGGGTACCTTGCCAGCCTTCTGGTTTGGGTTGTCAATTCCTGGGCTCTGGGTCTGCTATGCAGGTTTTTACGCCAGTTGAACTGGGCCTCATCCTCCACAGAAGCTTCCAAGGAGTGTGGCTCCATAGGCCTTGGTGCCACTGTGGTCTTTACCCATTTGGGAAGGGGTGGTGAGGGCTCCAAACTGGATAGCATTGGTGAGCTAGACAGAGAAGGGGAAACCCTCCCCCAGCAGGTTCTGCCTGCTTGCCTCCCTCTATTTGCTTCTGGCCCTGTTACATGTCCTCCTGTGTCCATGCTGTAAATGGGCATGCCAACACAGCTGTGTTGCCTCCTTGGCTGTTAAAGGTGCCACCCCACACTGATGGGAAAGGCCACAGTCCTCTAAGAACTGGCCACAACTATTCTGGGCCTGATGGGTATGGCCCTGGATAAAAGTGCTCTGGCGCCATGTTGGGGTCTGCTCACATGATCAATGCCATGTTGGGTTCTGCCCGCATGGCCACAAACCCTTGTAAAGGAAGGTTTGCTTGTTCCCAGGGGTAACCCGCCCCTGTACCTCTCCATGGGCCCTGGGGAATACTGGGCATTTGGGCTCTGCCCGTGGGAAGGGTATCTCACCATGTGGGCTCTCCAGCCTGATGTCTGCTCCATGTGGCTCTGCTACACTCTGCGACGTCACACTGAAGCCTCCGGCTGCTGTGCTGTTTGCACCAATTCCTCCATTGCTCTGTAGCAAGGGAGCAATAACCTGAAGCTTTGAGTTGCTCTCCTTGCGTGGCCAGCCTTGCTGCCTTCAGAAGGCTCTCTATAGCTTCCTCTCCACCTCCCAAGGCTTCGGGGGGGGGGCTTTCCCTTGCCTCCTTCTTTCTTTTCCCAGCTGTTGTCAATTTTTTGTTGCCGCTGCCACGAGAGCTCCTCCAGCTGGACCCTGGTTCGCTTCCATGTCCTTATGTGTCTGCAGGGTGAGCCTTGCTAGGCAAGTCCCGTCTCTTCTTAACCTTTTAAAAAGGTTCCTAGCAATCCATTGGGGGGGGGGGTCTAGCCTCCTACCTGAGCAGTTGGGCCACCCAAACTGGAGGGTCAGTCTACAATCTCTCCAACAGTGACCCATACAAAACTTTTCATAGCTCTACCTGAGTGAGAGGAGGCGTGACCTAACCAGCTTCAATAACCCCCCCCCCCCAAAGGAGAAAGTAATTTTCAACAACTGGTTTAGTGGTAGAAAGCAGAGTTACAAAAATCCTATATGGCTGATTTAGATTTTTGATTGGGTCAGCACATGGAATTTAACTTTAAAGGAAATTTTCAAAGAAGTTATACCAATGAAAGCGGAAGTGTACCTATTGAATATTATTCCCGAAATGTTTAAAAAGGAACAGAAAAATTTGTTATTGCATTGTATAGTAGCAGCAAGGATAGGCTATGCTAAATATTGGAAAACAGACAAGATCCCTGATAAGCTAGAAGTGTTACAAAAACTGTTTGAGATTGCTGAGATGGATAAACTATCTGGTATATTAAAAGGGAAAGATGAAGCTATTTTTGAAAAAAATTGGGGAAAGCTGTATAAATGGAAAATTTAATAGAATTGTTAGGAAGAGATTCGACTGAGAGATATTGTAAAGTATTACGGCTGTATGCTTGTCTATGTAAATGATACAATTAGCACATGATGTTAGGTGTGGGTAATGGGAAAAATCAATAAAAATATTTATAAAAAAAATTATCCTCACTGCATTGATATGCTGGCATTATACAATACACTTTTACTAAATTGTGATGTGCCATGTACGTAAGAAACAGGGAAGATGGTCCATGTGGAGGTAAATAAATGAACTCTTCTTCATGGCAGCTGGCCAAATCTTAATGTGCCTTACGGCACAGACTGTTGCTGAGGGCTAATTAAAGCCATTACAATAATTATTAAATGATTGTAAAGACTCCAACTAGAAGATGTTGTGTTCTTGGGAGGCATCATCTAGCAATGGCAGTTCTAAATTTTCAATATTGGTAGGGTTTTTTTTTTTTAAAAAAAATCAGTTTCATCCTCTCTCTCTCTCTCTCTCTCTCTCTCTCTCTCTCTCTGAAGGCGCACTAGCTTAATGACTATTCATCCTTTCATGTTAGGAGGAAAATACTAACTACAGAATGAGAGAGAGTATGTGTACCAGCAAGATCATTAGTCTGAATAAATGTGACAGCCAAGTTCCACCAGAAATGCCACAGTTAGCGGTAAGCAGAAACTACAGCTTTGGGTGAAAAATACTGTAATTACAAGGTGTGTGTGGGGGGGAGCAAGGAAGGCTCCACAATTTTTATTCCCAAAGAAATCAATACCAGTTCTGACTGCTACTTTACACAGGAGTAGGGCTAGGCGAATGAAAGAGCTTATTGATCTTCCTGAGTGATGTTACTGTAGTGAATAATGGACTTGTAAATGCAAACCAATATTTTCTGGCATATCTGTATTTATTTATACAGCTATGTCTACTTTATTTTGTGTGAGGAGAGACTGCTTGTGTGAGTATCCTATAGCTAGTTCAGTCAAGCTGGCATACACAGACCCTGGACGATACACTTCCATACACTGCTCACTCTATTCTACAAGGCTTCCTAGCAACTTGGCCCAATGCTACCCATAAGGTCATGGCTGGGCAAGAATTTGAACCTGAGGATTTTGTGTCTACATTCAACATTCTGACGACTGGGACACAAGGGCCCTTCATATCATGTGATTCCGAAGCATGGATCTAGACCATATATTTAAATTGGTTTAATTGTACTGGCTTCCCAACTCTGGGAAATGAGAACTTTGGTGGAATGTTAAAATCCCATTTATATATTTCTAGTGTAATGAAAGATTAGTGGGTGGATGTGAAGAAGATGCAATTTAACAAGGATAAGTGCCAAGTTCTACATCTTGGTAACAAAAATGAGGAACACATATACTGGATGAGTGAAACACTTCTAGGTAGCAGTGTGTGTGAACAAGATCTTGGGGTACAGGTGGACCATAAGTTAAATATGAGCAGCCAGTGTGATGAGGTGACAGATGACACCCAGCTCTATCTGTTGTTGGGCAGCCAGTCTGACTCTAGTCTGGGAAATCTGGACCTGGCGTTGCAGGCCGTGCCTGGTTGGCTTAGACTGAGCCGATTGAAATTGAATCCAACAAAGATGGCGGTCCTGTGCCTGAGTCAGGGTAGCTCGGGGGTAGGGATCCCACTCCCAATTTTCGACAGTGTACCATTGGTACCGGCGTTGGAGGTTAGGAGCTTGGGAGTGCTCTTGGATGCCTCCCTAACAATGAAGGCCCAGGTAGAAGCCACCGCTAAGTCAGCCTTTTATTACCTTTGGCTGATCAAGCAGTTGGTTCCCTTTCTCGAACGCAACGACTTGGTAATAGTGATCCACGCAATGGTTACATTGAGGCTAGACTACTGTAACACTCTCTACATGGGGTTGCCCTTGTCCCAGATCCAGAGGCTTCAGCTGGTACAGAATGCAGTGGCCAGGCTGTTGTTAGGTCTCCCCATGCAGGAACACATTCAGCCTGAGCGAAACGCACTGCACTGGCTGCCTATAGCATACCGGATTCGCTTCAAGGTGCTGGTGCTTACCTTTAAAGCCCTTTATGGTCAGGGTCAGGGGCCTACCTACCCGAGGGACTGCCTTACCCCCCATGTTCCCCAGAGAGCACTGCGGATCCCAAAACCGTCTGGCCCTTCTGGGCTCCAAAGACATCAGGCTGACATCAACTAGGGCCAGGGCCTTCTCAGTAGTGGCTCCGCACTGGTGGAACGAGCTCCTGAAAGACCTCACAGCCCTGCAGGACCTTTTACAGTTCCGCAGGGCCTGCAAGATGGAGCTCTTCCACCAGGCCTTTAGTTAAAGAGTCGCACCCAACACACCAAGGCCCTGTGCCCAATACCACTATTGACAGCCTGAGCTTCGCTGACTTTAAAATCAATTACCGACTACATTTACTAGTATGTTAATGCTACCCTGCTTTCGCCATTGCCACTTAAATTGTTCACTAGCACCTTATGTTGTGTTTTTAAGCTTTCAATTAGCTATTGTTTTAGCTATTGCATTTTATGTAAGCTGCCCTGAGCCTGCTCCAGTGGGGAGGGTGGGGTAAAAATCAAACAAATAAATAAATAAAGGCTAATGTGATCTTGGGGTGTATCAACAGAGGCATAACATCCAAAGCACAAGATGTCATAGTCCTGTTGTACACTGTATTGGTCAGGCTGCACCTGGAGTATTGTGTGCAGTTCTGGAGGTTTCACTTCAAAACGGATGTGGATCAAATGGAGTGGGTGCAGAGGAGAGCGAAGAATATGATCGGGGCCTGGAGACCAAGCCCTATGAAGAAAGGCTGAGGGATTTGGGCATGTTTAGTCTGGAGAAGAAGAGACTGAGGGGAGACAGGATTGCTCTCTTGATGTATTTGAAGGGCTGTCACTTAGAGGAGGGCAGGGAGCTGTTCCTGTTGGCAGCAGAGAATAGGACTTGCAATGATGGGTTTAAATTAAGGGTGGGGAGGTACCAGCTGGATATCAGGAAAAACATTTTTACAGTAAGAGTTGTTCAACAGTGGAATCAGCTGCCTAGGGAGGTGGTGAGCTCCCCCTCACTGGCAGTCTTTAAGCAGCGGCTGGACAAACACTTGTCAGGGATGCTCTAGGCTGATCCTGCATTGAGCAGGGGGTTGGACTAGATGGCCCGTATGGCCCCTTCCAACTCTGTGATTCTATGATTCTGTGATTACCCAGATCTGGTTGGTGGAAGACAACCATGACAGTCTAATATAGGTTAAATGTGTAGTGTATGCGCACACTAAGAAAAACAATACCTAGTTTCTGGTAGGGTGTCTGCGCCAAGGCTGTAACTTTTCTTTCCTATTTCCCATCGGGGCAGTCTTAGTGATCCTGGGGCCCACAGCAAAAAGACAGGCCTCAGAGTCACTGCCACTTTCAATCACCCCCCCCTCAGGTCACTCTTACAAGATCGAAGCAAGGGGTGGCCCTTGCCATGTGCAAGCTGAGTGGGAGCTGCTGCTGCTGGAAGCCAACTGCCCAAGCCCAGGACAGGGAGGTTGCTAGCAGCAATGGCAGCAGACTCCTCTTCTCCTCCTCCTCCCCCAATTGAGGGTGGGTGGGTACATGACTGGTCACCCCCCCCATGCTGATCACCATGAAAAAATGTATGGGGGGGATGAAGTTGTGACTGTGAGGAAACCATGAAAACTTTAATGCCATTAAAACAAATAATACAGACCTGCAAGCTTTGTGTACTTAATTCCTCCCTGAGTGAAGTAACAATTCCGCTAACACGACAGAACGATGAAGGTATAATGCTGCTTGATTGGGAGTGAGATAACTGTAAGAAGCTTGTTTTCCTTACTCAGGAATTATTCCTACAGTCAGATCCGAACGTTTCTCCTGAGGGTTCCATAATTCTCCAAGTACACCTTGTTCCCACTGTACTGTGGAGCCAGCTATCCTCATTAAGTTGTATGCAACCACTGGCATCAGCTCTCTAATGTGGCTTGTAAATCTGCAATTTCTGTTCATACATATCCTCATTAGGGTGACGATCTTCTTTTCAGGGGGATGATCTTTGCCTTAAACAGCTGTGCAACTCATCTAACAGTGTCAATCTAAGCAGAGTTCTAAGCCCCATTAAATTCAATGGACCTCTGCTTAGGACTACCCTGCGCATGAAATTGGTGCAGCTTTTCATCACTATGGAACATCTTTTCAGAAACTTTCATATTTTGGAAAACGCTAACTTCATCTTCATTTCCTCTACAAGCCAATAATGGACATCAGGAGGTACTGTACCATAGGGCTGAAAAGATGCTATGTTGCTTCCCTAGATCATCTTGAGCTACAATTTCATCTTGAGGAACCTGAGCAAAGCTAGAAGTAATTGGAATGGATTTACACATACTGGAAGAGAAGCTGAAGGGGCAGGCGAGGAAGTATAACAGGCCTAGAGCTATAAAGTATGGCAAATCAATTTTTTCAATAGGAATGGCTCATAGAGCAAGATTATAAATGTTACAGGCATATGCACCCCTCAAGTATAAAGACGCCATTAAACAGAAGCTAAGAAGGTCAACATGCACAGTATATTTTTACATCGCTACTTCATTAGAACAGGGTGGGTTTTTTTGAGCAGAGAAGTATTCATACTAGCATATTACCCTTTCTCCCAGAGAGGATGATGGCTTTACACTCAGCAGTCGCTTTTGCCAATAAAAAGCAATATCCTATTTCCATAATAATAGCACACCTATAGGGCTTTTATTCTGGAGAAGCATAATTTTGTTTGAAGTTTCTGTTTAAATTGCTTTAGTTATGCATATACACAGAGATGACACACAATGGTCTAAATATAATCTGGTAATAAAGCTCTGTTTGAAATGAATTGGGGGGGGGGCAAATTTATCATAATGGTTCATTCACACCACTGGAGTTACATGTACATTAGATCTTCTGCCTCCTAGACATGATATCAGAGAGTTAACTTTGTTATAGCTTTTTTTAAACGCAGTATTAGGGAAAAAATGTTTTGTTCTTTTACAATCATAAAGTTTTCTGTCCCTCTCTGTAGTGATAACAGAGGCTGGTGAACTGCAGTCATGTGAACTAGATTTTTAAACTTTTAATGTCATGTAAAACAAAACAGTGGCAGAGAGGGCATAAGGAACCATTATGAAGCTGTTAGTCTTTGTGGTGCTTCATAAACCTACACAATCTTTCTGACCAGAAACCATGGCAAAACAGGGGGGAAAAATAATATGCATGCCCATAGGACATAGGTCATTCAAGCTACTGAAAAACTACCAAGTGTATGTAACCTAAGTTGATTTCTCCGAAAAACCCACATGAAGGACAGATTATGAAGATACTGGTCCTTAGCTAATGGGGCTCAGCAAGTCCCCTATCCCTAGCTAAGGAATCTATGGTGTTTTATGTTTTTATTAGGTTTTACTTTGTAAACCTCCTTGAACAGGTTCTCTGGACAGGTGGAACTGAAAGCTTCTACATAAATCAGTTTCTAAACAGGGACTTATTTATGTATTTATTCGATTTATACTCCGCCCTCCCCGCTGAAGCAGGCTCAGGGCAGATTTCTCGGGTGCCCAGTTCACCCAAGACCACAAATGATGAATAGCATTCCAGTCTAGTCCAAATGGCAGTAGGGATGCCAGCCTCCAAGTGGGACCTGGGCAATGCTCCCTCTAAGCTGTGGGGTCTTGTGAGCAAAATTTCTACTTTGTGAGCTACTGGCATTAAAGTTGTGAGTGAGTGATTTGACTACTGCATAAATTAGTTTGCTCTGTAGCCCTCCTTCCTGAGCCAAGACAAAAATGTGTGAGCCAGAGGCTAAAAAATTGAGCTAGCTCACACTAACTCAGCTTAGAGGGAACACTGGACCTAGGGATCCCCTGGAATTACAGCTCATCTCCAGACTTCAAACATCAGTTGCACGGGAGAAAATGGATGCTCTGGAGGGTGGACTCTGTGGCATTGTGCCCCACTGAGTTTCCTGTCCCCCCCCCCCAGGTCCATCCCCAAATCTCAAGCAGTTTCCCAATCTGGATCTGGCAACCAGACCTCCCAATGCCTTGCCAGCGGCCAGGGAGATCTGACAACCTTAACTGGCAGACTGGGGAAAATAACTGGGACAAGGGAAGGCACAATCCTAATGAAGGATTTGATCTGCCTTTTGTGTCTTTTTGGAACAGTGCCCTGATTTCATACCAGCAGTACAGAAATCTGTAGTTTAAACATATTCTAAATGGTTTAAAGAAGCACAGAACATGACCTGTTTCTGCCAGGTTTTCCAAATTGTTTAAATATAGGTCCCCCACCACCCTGCACTGCTGCAAAGCAGAGAAATCCCTTTGGATTTACTCCACTACATGCTCACAGCAGTACTTATTTAATAGCCCGAGAATGCTGAAGCTTTACTTTGTTTTGCAGTGGCAATATATATATTTTTCCAAACCACAAATGTCAATGTAGCAGCAGCATTAATGTTCTTCCACTTACTCTGCATACACAGCCCATCTGTGCAGTTCTTGGATTGCAAGACAAGACCCTCACAGTCTTTGCCACCATTCTTTGGTGCTGGAGCCGTGCATTCCCTCCTACGCCAGTGAGTACACTCTGTTCCACATGTAGACCACTTGCTCCATGCTGTCCATCTCCCATCCACTGTTAGCAACAAAACAAAACAAAATAAAGACATTATAAGGGAAATACACACACACACACGTGCATATTACTATGCACAAAAGGTGCTGGAAGAAATTCTCTGTTTATTTAGATCAGGGTTGCCACCTGCCTGGAGATAGAAATGCCTTGTCCCTTTAATAGAGGCTAAATGGAATGACATTTGCCTGGTGATATTTACCTTAATGCCATGAAAAGATTCAGCTGTCCATTTCCACTCATAAGGCTTTATTAAAGGGAGAGGACATATTTTTCTTCTGGCTACCTGGCAACGTTATGCAGGATCTCTTTGTGGTGAAAAGTCAGTCAAGTTGCAGCTGATGTATAGAGACCCCGCAGGGTTTTCAAGGCAAGAGTCGTACAGAGGTGGTTTGCCTTTGCTTCCTTCCGCCTAGCAACTCTGGACTTCCTTGGTGGTCTCCCATCCACGTACTCACCCTACAGAGCTTCGGTGATTTGACAAGATCGGGATAGCCTGCACCATGCTGGTCAGGTTGGCATCTATGCACTCCAGCATAAAACTATTTCTGACCAATACACTGTAGGACTACTCTGCAGTTTAAGTCTACTCCTGTACTATTTGGTGTGGAGCAGCCTAGACTTTTGGACTGAAGTGCTGCACTGCAACCTTAGGAAGATTTTTACATTGATGCATATCATCTTTAGATAATCAATTCTGTTCAGAGACCTGCCAGTCTGCATAAAGTCAAACTGCTGACACCCAGAGTCCTGGAGACTCAGGATCTGCCTAGATGTTGGTGCTGTTGCATTCATTAAAAGAGAATTTGGAAGATCATGTGTATAGTCATCTGGGCGAAGGGTCTGTGCATGAATGTAGGATTACAGGGTGGTAAGAGAAGCAATCTCAAAATAAAATGCAGGATCAAAACCTTCATTAGAGCAGCTGCATTGTTTAAATGGATTAGCCTGTGACTAGTACAAACATTATATCTCATAATAATAGAAGAAACTGTCATTAACAACACACAGGTTTTTGTTCTATGGCACAGATACAGAAGTGACAAAGACCTTCCTATTTTCTGCTCTCAGTAGGGGAATTCTTTCTGTATGAGGCATTGAACAAGTGCACAGACCTTCCTGGATACATCAGAGTGCCAAGAATATTCCTACTGTGCCCAAAGAATGCAATCTTGCTCACTCCATTTATAGAGAACAGGATATACAGAAGCTCCACAGGAGTTTCTAATAGGTGACTTACTGCTGATGCCATGCCACCCTGGAAACATACACATTTTATCACACCCTCCATGCTCTCCTGAGGCCTACCATCCATTGCCTTCTCATGTCCTTCATCTTGAAGCACCATGGCTCCATCTCACTCCAGTCTACTCTTGGCTTAAGTAGCAACACTCAGGATTTGGAATGAGCATGTCACTGGATCCTTTAAACTAGCATACAGAAGGGCATGAGAAGTCAATGTTCTGGCTGGAACACAGGTCACTTTGTACTAAGCTGGCACAAAGGAGGAATCCCATATTAGATTTCAACAGAACCAAAGGCAACCTAGGCAGGATTGCAGCCAAACTATTTGAATCAAGTGGCTATGACATTTAAAAACATAACTGTAAGAGAATGTTGTTTACATGAATACTCTTATTTTTCCAGTGGAAAATAGAAAGGTCATTTCGACTCAGAACTTTAATATACTTAAATCCCAGGTTTTTCTAGAGATTTCAACAGAGCACAGGTTGAAGCCACTACGATTCTGAGCTTTGAAAGGTTATATGAATTCTAAGGGTTTCCAAGGACTGAGATGACAGGGCAAGCGTTGTGTAATAATACATATTTCTTCACTGCTGTTTGCACACCATTCTGTGTATTATAGAAAACAACAGAGTTCATTCACTGGAAAGAAGTCATAATAAAGAAATGCTTCATAATTGAAGAATAAGATGGCTACCAAGTGCATATAAAGGGCTCAAGCTCCTCACGCGCCATATTTTGTTGCTGCCAGCACCCTTCATTAGCACTGATTGATAAGTTACTGTGCTTTTAAATGTGATTGATTGTAACTGATGCATTATACTGTAAGACGCCTTGATCATTTCTGAAGGTGGGTGGAAGAAAAGAAAGAGTTGGGATAGAACTATTTGAAAAATAAATAAATAAGAATACCTGGACACAATGTGGTACAAGTTGTTTTCTGGAAACTCTGGCCTTCACAGAAGGCGCCCCCATTGAGTGGAGCGGGGTTGGTACAAGTTCTTGTCCGCTTCTGGTGGCCTTTTCCACAGCGGTTGTTGCAAACGGACCATTCGGTCCATGTTGACCATCCCCCATTGACTGAGAAGTGAGAAAAGAAAAAAGTGGCTTAGAAGCAGGGCATACCATCACTATTCCCTGTATTGTCTGTGTGGAAAAATACACTGTTAAATTGTCCTGCTGGCTTCTTTATTTAACCAATTTCATACCTTCAAACATTTAGACAATCACTACAGTTATCTAAACACTGTAGCTGAAGAAAAAGAAGCAGAGTTGGTTTTTATGCCCCTTGTTTCTCTACCCTAAGAATGTTGAAGTGCCTTACAATCTCCTTCTCTTCCTCTCCCCACAACAGACACCCTATGAGGTAGGTGGGGTTGAGAGAGGTCTGAAAGAACTGTGACTGGCCCAAGGTCACCCAGCTGGCTTCATGTGGAGGAGTGGGAAATCAAACCTGGTTCTACAGATCAGTCTGCTGCTCTTAACCACTGCACCATGCTAATTGCTGTCTAAACACACACTGATGCTTTGCCTAAACCTCTTCATCCTGTATTCTGTGCAGTTTTGCTCATGGTTCTCTGCAGACTGCTGAAAATGCCCCTCCCCTCACGTTAAGTGCTTTACAATTAGGGAGCTGATCCAGCTGATTTTAGACCCTCTCAACCGAGCTCAGCTACAGTATGTCTCTACTCAACACTGGCATATAATTGATTAATTCTAATTAAATCAATCAACAAACGCAAATGAACAGCACATCTCCTTCCCCAGCAGATACACAGTGCAGTCTTGAGAACACTTTTCTGGGAGTAAGCCCCATTGAGTAGACCGGAATAGGATTCTCAGTAGACCTGTACAGGCTCACTCCCACAGCTACCTGACTATAATTCTATCATTAGGAAGCCCTTCTATTGACAAATCTTACCAGTGAAATCCAGGGTTCTGGCAGGGTTTATAGCATGGCACTAACAGGCAGCCTCATCCACACTGGCTCTTGAAAACATGCCTCTGGAGCACCAGCCATCCTTTCAAGAGGACTCCCAAATATGAAGAGCTGCATCACCACCTGTGCCATATGGCAGAAGCCCTGCCAGTTCTGCTGAGAATCCTGAAAGCTTCCCTGCTTTGCAGAGGTAATGGGAAGGGGGCTGCAGTAACACAATCGGGAGAGCTGCTGGTCACTCTTGGTTTTTTATCTTCCCTTATCTCTTTATTTCTGGAGGCATAACATCTAAGTGACTTTGTTCACTTCCTGCTTCCCAGGTATTTAAACATAAGAACATAAGAGACGCACATGTTGGATCAGGCCAAAGGCCCATCCAGTCCAACACTCTGTATCACAAAGTGGCCAGCAATACCAGTGCCATCAGGAGGTCCACCAGTGGGGCCAGGACATTAGAAGCCCTCCCACTGTTGACCCCCCCCCCAAGCACCAAGAAGACAGCATCACTTGCCCCAGAGCCCCTATCTATACCTTGTGGCTAATAGCCACTGATGGACCTCAGCTCCATATGCTTATCTAATTCCCTTTTGAAGCCGTCCATGCTTGTAGCACCCACCACTTCCTGTGGCAGTGAATTCCATGTATTAATCACTCTTTGGGTGAAGAAGTACTTCCTTTTATCCGTTCTAACCCAACCGCTCAGCAATTTCATTGAGTGCCCACGAGTTCTTGTATTGCGAGAAAGGGAGAAAAGTACCTCTTTCTCCACCTGCTCTATCCCAGGCATAATCTTATAAACCTCAATCATGTCACCCCTCAGTCATCGTTTCTCCAAGCTAAAGAGCCCTAAGCGCCTTAACCTTTCTTCATAGGGAAAGTGTTCCAACCCTTTTATCATTCGAGTCGCCCTTTTCTGCACTTTTCCCAAAGCTATAATATCCTTTTTAAGGTGTGGTGACCAGAACTGCACACAGTATTCCAAATGAGGTCGCGTTATTTGTTTATATAAGGGCATTATGATATTGGCTGATCTGTTTTCAATACCCTTCCTAATAATCCCCAGCATAGCATTGGCCTTTTTTATTGCAGTCACACACTGTCTCGACATTTTCAGTGAGTTATCTACTACAACTCCAAGATCTCTCTCTTGATCAGTCTCTGCCAGTTCAGACCCCATCAACGTGTATTTATAGTTAGGATTTTTGGCTCCAATGTGTATCACCTTGCACTTGGCCACATTGAACCCCATTTGCCACGTTGACGCCCACTTGTCCATCCTTGACAGATCCCTTTGGAGTGCCTCACAATCCTCACTGGTTGTCACCACGCTGAACAACTTCGTATCATCCGCAAATTTAGCCACTTCACTGCTTACTCCCAACTCCAAATCATTAATGAATAAGTTAAAAAGCAGTGGACCAAGTACTGATCCCTGCGGTACCCCACTGCTTACCACCCTCCACTTAGAGAATTGCCCATTTATACTCACTCTCTGTTTTCTATTAATTAGCCAGTTTTTGATCCATAAAAGGACTTGTCCTTTTATCCCATGATTTTTGAGCTTACTTAGGAGCCTTTGATGAGGAACTTTATCAAAAGCTTTCTGGAAGTCAAGGTAAACAATATCTATTGCATCCCCCTTGTCCACATGTTTGTTCACCCCCTCAAAGAACCTCTGGCTCTCCTTCCCACCCACCCTCTTTCTAGTCATGAAATGTCTTATATTGTTGTTTTTATGGGTATTTGTCACAGCTTTGGCAGTTTTGGCATCAGGATGGATCCATTTTTGAGAGGAAGGGTGCCTGTGTACCCACCTCTCCATCTGGGGAGTCCCTTAAGGGATCTTGGGGGTGGAGCCAGTAGGGGCTCTCACCATCAGATGGCAAGGGAACCACACATCGGCCGGCTCCTATGTGGTTCCCACAAACATTGTCTCTCCTTGGTCCCCCCCTATTAGGCGGGGCAGGGGGGATGGGTTTTTATTGGGAAACAGGTTGTTCGATGTCTGGATGCATCCCCATGCTGTGCTAATGCTCCTTGGTTTGTTCCCAATAAAGCTGTGGCCAATTATCTTCCACAAAATAATTTGTTGTGTTGTGTTTTACTTCCACACTTTCTCACCCAAATAGGCCACGGGCCCACAATACGTTTGCCTATTCCTTACTGCCTGTTCGTGCTATGCAATGCAACACAGAGCTTGTAGGCCGAGGCAATTACTTAATTCTCTGATTACCTTTGATATAGCACTGCAGACACACTCAGAAACAGTGACAGGGAGCTTGGCCGTGTTCCCAACCCACACTGCTTTCTCAAAACCTTTCAGCAATGGGTGAAGTTCCCAGTCAAGGTCTTTATGTTCAGAAAGAAAAAAATTGCTGTGGTGAGTGTGCTGAAATTTGCTAATTTTCACGCAGGCTTCCTATTCTCCATCTGAACTGCATAGTGCTTGTCTGTTGTGCCTCCTTTGCATCACAAACGCAGCTAATCAGCTCTATTCAACCAGTTTGCGATAGCAAGTGGAATTAAAAGACCTCATTGTGACTTCACGGAGGCAATTGCTTACAATTAAGCATAACTGCTGCTGTGAAATAAAGGTTGAAGCATGATCTGTCTTATAATTAAACTGATTGAAATAAAGCTTATGAGGATCAGCTACTGTATCATTAGAGCTAATTCTTATCCTCTCTATGCTTCTCTTTATTCAGTGGACAATAGAGGCTGGTTGCTTTATGCATTACCCCAGCCACCCAAAGCAACCTGCCAGGGACATTTCTGCTCGGGACTAGCAGCTGCATACGAGAGGCATAATACGTGGTGGTGGAAAGTGACATCAATTCACAGCTGACTTATGGCGACCCTGCAGGGCTTTCAAGGCAAGAGACATCCAGAGGTGGTTTGCCATTGCCTGCCTCCATGTCATGACCCTGGTATGCCTTGGAAGTCTTCCATCCAAATACTAGCCAGGGCCAGCATTGCTTAGCTTCCAAGATCTGATGAGATGGGGCTAACCTGGGCTATAGAAATGCTTAATATTTTGTCACTCTGGACTATCCATGCTAAGCCCAGCCACCGAATGAAATATGCATTGCTAGTGTAGACCTATATGGTTTCCCATCTGGTTCCATGTGACTGGTGTATCACAATGGTCTCTGAGGTCACAAGGGGAAAAAAAAGTGTTCTTCAATATGTACACTAGAGTCGGCCACCAGAGTTTACAGGACCAAAGAAGAAGAAGAGATTATACCCTGCCCTTCACTACCCAAAGGAGTTTCAGAGCGGCTTACAATCTCCTTTCCCTTCCCCTCCCCACAACAGACACCCTGTGAGGTAGGTGGGGCTGAGAGAGCTCTTTCAAGAACTGCTCCTGAGATAACGGCTCTGAGAGAGCCATGAGTGACCCAAGGTTACACCAGCAGCTGCATGTGGAGGGGTGGGGAATCAAACCCTGTTCTCCCAGATTAGAGTCCATGCTCCTAACCACTACACCAAACTGGCTCTCTGAGTGGTGTTACCCAGCTGCTCAGTTGCTAACCCAAATGCAAGAGGGATGTGTGTTAATATGTCTGCCAGCTACCCATTCAGTTTGGGGCAGAGGTGTGATGATCCTGGCCTTCTATGTTTCATCTCTTCAACAGACAGGTACTGCAATAAAAGTAGCTGATATCCATTTTGGATAGCATGATATGCAAGATCTGGCCCCCTTTTGCCTAAGAAAAGCGATATGATGCAGCTGTATGAACACCAAGCTACTTATTCTGTTCATAAGGTAAGAAATGTCAGGGGTGGATGGCAAGAATTCTGCATACAACATTTGAAAGACACTTCAAGCCACCTTTGATCAATCTGAGGGTAGAACCACCTCCTTACCATAGACTATGACAGCAGCGGTTGTACTCTTCCTCTTTGCCACAATATTTTTGGCAACGCAAGTGTAGTTGGCTGTGTCAGACAGGCGTGCCTGCTTTATGATCAGGTTGTGGTCAATAGTGATGTAAAAATTTCGGTCTTCAACAGGATCAATCACCTCTTCATTCTTCATCCACTCCACCTGGCAAAAGTGACAGGAAAGGGTCATCAGCCCACAGGCATTTCATTCTGATATCTGGGCAGTACAGTGCACAACTGCAAAGCCATACATCTTTATCCCCCAGTAAGTATTTCCAAGTACACAGTAAGGCCTTTTGAGCTGTCTCCCTTTTTTCTGCTTACATCTTCCAATTTGTTATTATTCCCTAATAATATTTTTGCAACTCCCACTGGATTCCAGTGCAGTAACCACAACACTCTTCCTGGGACCCTAGATTTCTCTCTGAACCATGCTAGCCTCATCTCACCTGTTCAATGATCTCCATCTGATTTTTTTTTAAAAAAACCCTTTCCTACCTCTCTCTTTCTACTTGATGATTCATGACCTCCCTTTGCTCACCATATGGCTTTTCCAATACTCTCCCTGCCAAAATGTAGATACAAAGTACATGACAGTTATTTATTTAACCTCATTTATGACCTGCACTTCTTCCCAATGGAGATGCAAAGCAGCTTACATCATTTCCCCCTCCTGTATTTTACCCTCACACCAATGAAAAGGGGCAGGGTTCTCAGTTATATCTGAAGAATAGCCTTAACAGGTACAGACGTCTGCCTTTTGCCTCTGGTGATGCAGCACTGCTAAGTCTCCTGCCATGGTAGGAGACTTCCTACCCAGCAACCCCAGATGTTTGCTGCTACTCGGTAGAGTAGCAGGGGGGAAATGGTGGAGAAGTTACTACCAGCATGAACTCAGAAGTGACTGTATGGTAAAACCCAGAATGTTACAACAATGAGATGCTATCACCCCTGGGTTTGTACCAGTGCTAGTGCAAAGTTCATTTACATGTTGCTACTCCACAGGCTGGCAACCCTATGATTATGACACATGTTTGCGAACACGTGCTGATCTCATCCACATAATGCCTGTTCAGGTATACACATAAAACATCTTATACATTACTAAAAAAAGTAATGCGTGAACAAACACCTTAGTATATGTATACTAAGTTTATGTACAGATTCCATTCTATGCATGTTTTCCATCATCACATTTATAGTGGAATTATAGTCCCACACTTTTACAATGGCCTCTTTTAAAAGTGCTTTTAGAAAAATCAGGAGGAAAGAGTTAAGAACCTAAATATGTGCTCACTAGCTACACAATATTCCATTCATTTCTACCCTAAAGAAGCACCCCATTCTCCTTGAGCTGCCTGAGGTAAGCTACCCTAACTTGGCTGAACATCCAGTGGCTTATTTGCTTTTGAGCTGAGCATGCTTTAGAGGTCCAGGAGGGATCAAAGCAGCGCCTTCATGTCACTGGTTCATTGGAATTTGTGCCCAGAACTTTAATCAGATGAATAAAAACAAAAACATTCTCTCCCCAAGTCCACCCAATGGAATACAGAGGAAGCTCAATGGTAAGAAAGACCTGGTTTGTACTGACAAACATCCCCTTTACCCAAAACCATTTGAACATCTGCCCAAGGAGACTGGAAGCCAACCAAGTTTGCTCTATCCTAGTTTAGTAACAGAACAGTAACAGGCTATGGACAGTCCTTCATACAGGCAGAGCGGTGCCTCCCATGGTCACATAAGGCTTAATTCATACTCTAGTAGAACTAGTCAGGTACCACAAAAGGAGAGATTACTCCAGGGCAGAAATGCATATATTATGATTGGTAATTCCATTTTATCATGTAAATTGATCCCTATGTGACCTGAATGGATTTGGAAGAGCATGACTCTGTTAAGATTGCACTGTTTTGTGACTTATTGCTTGATGACCTGTAATGGAACATGTGAACTACCTCCACTGAAAATTATCATGCTTGAAGTGATATAAAAGCTCTGCCTGAGGGACATGATGTGAGTTGAACCTTTGACACATGCAAGGTATAATTTGGCATTGTCTCCCATCAATTAGCAATGAACTTGCTTGTGAACCAGCCCTTGTGTTTTTCTAATTCTCAAGTGAAGATGATTATACAAAATGTTAGACACAAAATTATCCTTTCCTAAGGGGACGGCAAAGGATGAGATGGTTAGACAATGTTATCAATGCAACGAACATGAAATTAAGCAAACTCCAGAGCACGACGGAAGACAGGAGGGCCTGGCGTGATGCAATCCATGGGGTCACAAAGAGTCAGACTCAACTGTGCGACTGAACAACAACAACAACAACAACAACAACAGCAGCAAATGATTCTGAGCAAAAGTAATAAGATTTGTTTGTATATCGAATTCCTGTCTGTAAAATGGAAATGATACATAAGAAAAGAAGAGCTTGGTTAGATCAGACCACATTTTTGTTTAATTCATAATTCTGTTGCCAACAAGGGCCAACGAGATACTTCTAGGAAGTCCAAAAGACAGGCATGCAGGCATACTGAATCAGCATAGTCACTCAGCCATAGGGTTGCCAAGTCAGAAGTGGCACTGGAGCGGGGGACTCCAGTGCTACTTCGGGAGTGTGCGCATGCGCACAAAGTGCACCCGGAAGCCACAACCACATCACCCATAGAGTTTTTCCCTCGGATGACCGTGGCCCCGCCCCCAGCGTGCCCGGCGTGGCCGCGTCACTTCCGAGTGACGTGCACGTTGCGTGCTTTGGGGGTGGGTGTCAGCTAGCTGCCATTTTTGTGTAGTCTACCCTTCCCTGTTCCCGCTTGCTTGCAGCTCAGCAGCTTGCCGTAAACATGCCAGGGAGACCGTGGGAACTAGACGCCGTTATCAGTCTGGCCTTGTGAAGTAGGGAGGGCTTGGGGTCCACATTTGGTGTGAATTTTTCTGCTCTCAGGAAACCCTGTGACTCTACTGCTCGTTATGTAATCTACGTGCGTGCTCAAAGTTCATTTGCTTAGCTAATTGCCTTGCCCAGCTATATGTATTGGGATGTTCCCGCCTTCTAGTTATTCCTAACAATAATCCTGTGGACATGGTACCAGTCTTGTACACTAATAAAGCATAACGCTTCTTAGGAAACGTGTGTGAAGAGTTACTTGCTGTGGAACCTAACAGTGGGGTTCCCCCAGGGGCTCAATCCGCCGGCGGTAGGGAATGGGCCTCTGGGGCAGGGGTTCCCCCAACCCCCGGGGGGACTTGGCAAGCCTACTGAGCCACCCACTCTGACCCCAAGGGTTTTTAAAGATATTTTGCCCCAAAGTGCATCACAGGGAATCTCATTTGCCTTTTTGTTGCTCATTTACCCAGTTCAGACAGATCCTTTCAAAGCTCCCCATGAGGTTCTTGGGTTTTACCATTCTAAATAACGAGGTGTCATACATAGACTTGGTGTTACCATTGGCCACATCTGACTTCACATCGGTTAGAAACAAGTTAACTCATCTTGATATAAATGTCTGGATAATCCCATTGCTTATTCCCTCCATTACAAGAACTCTTCCTGTGCCTGCTTATCTTAAATTGGACTACTTTACAAATTTCCTCTGAAGACAAATCATAAGGATTGTAAAAATACTTTGCATACTTAAAGGGCAGTAAAAACAATTCACAATAATAAGACTATGGTACCATCAAAGTCAGTGCTGGTCTCTATACGGGATCAGCACTGGAACTGAATCTGGAAGCAGGTTTTGAAACACCTCAGTCCATATGAAATGTGGCATGAAATTTATCAACAAAGACAACATGCTAAAAGCCGATAGTGAGAAAAAAGAATTGGCCCAGCCTCTAATGTCTGGAACAGAGCACAAACTATGGACTCAAAATGAGTATAAATTGGTATTATTGTCCTGACAAATATCCCCTTTCTTCCACGCTATTTGAACATCTTCCCAAGGAGACTGAATAATGCAGGTGACCTAGACAATTTAATATCAACATCAAAGGCCAGAACACTACCAGCTCCCCATGTTAAAGTAATTTGGGGGTCTAGAGAATAGCAAACTGAAAACTAAACCATTTGAGATGCTACAAGTTATAAAATAAGGGCACAGGAAATCTGGCACAGTATTCATGAAGACCATGGGTAACTTAAGGGGCAAGCAAACACAGCATGAAGATGAGACAGATTAATGGTAGGCCCTTGGTATAATTCCTTTGACATACCCTATTAGGTCTTCTCCCCTATACTTTTGGGATTAACCTCCACTACATAGCATTTAGAACTCCCTGTTTTATATTCTTAAAATCAAATCTTGTAATACTTTTTCCTTCAGAGGTATGTTAATAATTTCCTCCAAAACACTGCATGCATTTTCTAAGAATGAAAATTAAAACCATTTTCCACTGTTTTATATGTATAATTTATCATTTAAAAAGTAAGATATTGCATTTAAACTTCCTAAGGGTGTTGACTGAAATTACTGGATCTGCTGCTATGGTTTTTTAAAAGATGAGGCAGTTATAATTTCATTGATAACAGAACTATAAAGCAAACAACAATTGCACCTGATAGAGAATGCACCTCAAAATTACCTCAGGAGCAGGAAAAGTCTATTTGCAGTAAAAACCAGGCCTATCTACATTTTTGCATATATGTCAGTCATCAGGTCTCCTACAACACTATGTTTTTATCCTTTAGGCTGTGTGGTGGCCAAATTCATATCCTCTGGGTCTGAAAGGGGATATGTCATTTATTCTTTAGTAGCTGAAGAAGGAGATGTGGCTCCCTTCATTATATCCCCACAATAAGCCTGTGAGGTACCTGGCACTGGGTCACCATATAAGCTTAATGACTAAGGGCTCAAATAGTCAAGACAAAGATCTGTGAATAGACCAAGACATCTGTGAATGGATCTCCAGAGGTTTCTTTTAACATTGAAAACAGCAGCCATGAGGTTGCCTCAGATCAGGGTTGTGTCACAGGGACAGGGCAAACTAAACCCTTTTCCTACTCCACCATTTAAGAAGAAGAAGAGAGAGAAGAGATTGGATTTATACCCTGCCCTTCACTCGGAGTCTCAGAGAGGCTTACAAACTCCTTTCCCTTCCACAGCTTCCCTACCCTGTGAGGTAGGTGCGGCTGAGAGAGATCTTTCGAGAACTGCTCTTTCAAGAACAGCTCAGACAGAACTATGGCTTGCCCAAGGTCATCCAGCAGCTGCAAGTGGAGGAGTGGGGAATCAAACCCAGTTCTCCCAGATTAGAGTCTGCACACTTAACCACTACACTAAACTGGCATCAAGGGCCTTTGGAGCTGCCATATGCCATGTGGGGAAAACATACAGGCAATATAAGATAGCTAGGGTTGCCAGCTCCCATGTGGGAGAGGGGATCCCCTGATATTGTGGGCTCCTGCCCACCGCCAGCCAGCTGGCTGGTGAGGGGAAGCCCTGCCCCCAACAGCCATGACCTGGCGCGACATCCCCAATGTGATGTTCATATCAGTTTTGCCCCAAATACCAGACCATTGCCATGTAACATCTGCAGCATGATGACATCACTTCCACATTTTGTCATCATGTCAGGGATGTCACATGTGGTGATATCGCTCCGCCTCCCCACTCCCAGAAAGCTCCCTCCCACCCCCACCCCTCTGGCAAGAGCATAGGACCCGGCAACCCTAGGCTTGTATGTTTTCTTCTGCAGGGCAAATAAAAACTTCTGGGGGATTGGCTGAAACCAGGAAAATGATACATGCAAATGCTCCTCTGTCCCCCAGTCTGAACCCACGCACTGTGGCTAATATTTACTGTCACCTCTTTGGGGCCACAAAGTTTTCTATGTCTCTTTGCTCTGATGGCCAAGGTTGACATGACAGGGCCAACCTGTGTGTATTTGTTCACCCCCAACACAGCTTTTATTGACCCTCAAAATCCTTTCTTTCCCCATCACTGTACGAATGCTGCCTTAAGGGAAGCTAAACTCTCCACTTTTCTTCATTGCTTTAAGCATATTTTCTTCCTAGTCCAGGTTGCTTTCGGTTTCAGTCTTTGGCTTTGTATAAGAGAGGCAAGGGAGAGAGGAAAATTTAGTTCCTTCACCTGTCTGCTTCGTTTTGTGTACAACAGTTTATATGTGAACAGAGAGGACTCAAGAATAAATACATGTGGTTCACCATCTAGCAGGCCCTGAGAGTTGCTGGCTGGGGCCGTTGTTTAATTTTGTTTATTTTCCCAGCACATGCCTCTCTCAAGCCCTAGGGATGGTATAAAGGAGAGCCTTCAGGCTGAAAGTTCAGTCCCGAAAGAAGTTTAAAAAAAAATGGAGAAAGGAAGTCAGTAGCTCCTATTTCCTTGTGCGTGTACTGATATGTATTCATTTTTAAAAAGTCCTTGTTGTTATTGACATTATTATACTTATACTGGTGCTCAGCTGTCTGGTTTACAGAACACCCCTCTCTACTGCTGCTGCCAGCATGTCTTTGATATTATTCTGTTCTCTTTGAGATGGCATCCTGCTGCAGACCACATTGTGTGCACTGAAATCAATGCATATAGATGGAGGGCAGTCATGAACATGCTTGGCTTCACCCCTCTTCCTATGCATGATCACCGGCTTATGAGCCCAGAGTCTGCGTCCATGCAAATTGTGCACACAGGTTTCATTCCCATGATTGGGAACACTCCTTTTTCTTATGTGACCAATCACCTGCACACACAATTTAGATGCATGTAGACTCCACATGAACAAAGCAATTGCACATAGGTAAGGGGCAGGGACAGCATGGTCATACCCTCTCTAGGGTTGCCAACCTCCAGATGGCTATGTATGACTTAGCATCACATAAGGCTCCAAATATTTCTCAAACATACAATAGTATTCAATACATGAAATACAAGGAATACAATAGATAGGCTGGAGGTTTAAAGCAATATCTAACATTTAATCTTCGACACTCCCAAAAGCAGAGACAAAGAGTAAATGCTAGATATTGCTTTAAATCTCCAGCCTATCTATTGTATTTCTTGTATTTCATGTATTGAATACTATTGTACGTTTGAGAAATATTTGGAGCCTTATGTGATGTTAAGTCATACATGATTTATATTTATTCATCTATTTCCTTAAATCATTGTTAGTTAAACTCCAGGTGGTAGCTGGAGATCTCTTGCTATTATAACTGATCTCCAGGCAACAGAGATTAGGTCACCTGGAGGAAATGGCCTCTCTATGGCAAAGCCCACCCTCCTCAGGCTCCACCCCCAAATCTCCAGGCATTTCCCAACCCAGAGCTGGCAACCCTAACCCACTCTGTCTTTGAGCATTGATTTCAACATGTATAATTTCATCTGTGGCCTTGAACTGGATAGCCAAGGCTAACCAGATCTTGGAAGCTAAGCAGGGTCAGCCCTGGTTGGCATTTAGATGAGAGACTACCAAGGAATTCCAGGGTCACTAGGCAGAGCCAGGCAATGGCAAACCACCTCCTGTTCCCTTGGGAATCCTGCTGGGTCACCATAAGTTGGCTGTGACTCGACAACACACAATGTCATCTGTAGAGGGTTTGAGTGGTTTCAGGTACTTTCTGGAGCTTTACAAATTTCATAGCTACATTATGACTCACTTGTGCATCAAGAAGTGTGATTCACCGGCTATTTAAGTTAGCGTGTAGAGAAAATTCCTTTTTAGCCACTATGACATTTTTTTCCTATTCTGCTTCCAATGTAAGGGTCAAACCAGACAAGACTCTGGAAACCCCATGACCGGATCTCCTGGAGGGTTTTTTTTTAATTTGTAAATAGCAGATACAGATGGCTCTGGATGAGGGCTGTACCTCCCGTGATTTCCTCCACCTGAGCTCAGACAGTTCCATTGAGTTGCAATTTGCCACACTGTCCCTGGCGACCTTCAGGCAACATAACAGACAACCTGTATGCTTATTGCAGTGGGGAAAACAGGAGCACTGTAAGACTGGCAAATGGTGTGGGGGAAATAATTACCCACGAACCCCCCCACCCCCCTACCCCAAAGCACAACCCAGTGCAAACTGAGGTCATCTCCAAATACTATTTATAAATGCAAAATGATCTGGAGATCTCACCTTGGATCTCTCTGTTTTATGTGGATTGGTCCTGTCATCGTCTTGTGCATTAGAAGAATTCATTTCTTGTGTGCTGCTAAGCAAACACACATTAATAGGTGTGTGGGTGTATCGCTCACTGTACTGTACACATTCTTAGGGTGATTTCCACAAAGAGCTATTATCCCAGTGCTGGTTTTCCACCAAGCGCTCACAGTCACTGTCTGAACAATGTAAGTCCCTCTGCCAGCTCTGCTGTGCTTTCTGTCTTCCTTGGGGCATCAATAGTTGTCGGCTTCCCTTAGCATGCCCAAATGCCAGCTCTGCTGCTACCTGCCAACCTTTTTTGGGGTGCCAAACACCTTCCTCTTCTCCTTTTGTAACTGCTTCTTTCAAGCATCACATGCAAGTCTCTGGGCCCACAGAGCAACTCTTTATTAAGGTACCATCCTGTGCCTGCTCTTGTGTCACTTGCTGCCTTCTGGAGGTGCCAAATCTCTGCCTCTGCCTGCTCTGTGAGCAAGAATCTTAATTGCCCATAAAACTGGGACCCTTTATACAGTCTGTCGGAAATTCGGCAGGGCGGATGTTGCAGCTGGAAATGTGCTTCCTCCCTTTTAATTGCCTATAAAACTGGGACCCACTCTCCTGGCTGCCAGAAACGTAGCAGCAAAGGGTCCCTGGGGTGAAAGCTTAAAAAAACAAGGCCCTTGAAAATTTCAATCCAAATTGGATAGAAGACAAACAAACAAGATACGGCAAGATGTGTTCACCACTGAAAGCAATGGTAAAGAACAATGAACAATAAATAATTCAGTAATAAAACAGCAATTTGTAGAAGGGGTGGGGGAGAAAAAATGTGCACATCCCTATAATCCTCTCCAGCTTTTTCTGCCTGCCTCTGAGAGAGTGCATACCAGTCAGGACTGGGATTAAATGTGGCTAATTTTGCCTTGATCAATATAATGGGTAATCAGACTCTACTGCATCTGGCGCTTTATCAGTTACACCACACTGGCTGTATTGCTTCAAAACGTCCCATGTGTCCATGTCCTCTGTAGCCTACAGTCACTTTGTGAGCTTAGCATCTACCCATGTTTCGATAGGGGAGGGTGAAAGGTTTGTTTCACTGTGTAGTCAGCATTTACGGACAACTGGCTCCCTAATGAAATTTATCCTTTATATGGGAAGCTTTTAAGCAGTGACTGTGGAAGAGACCATCTGGACAAGCAAGCAAGGGGAAGGTACCAATTGTGCTTGCTTGTTTGCATCATATTTTTCTTGGCTAGTCAAACTGAAAATGAACAAGCCTGTATCTTTTCTCAAACCACAACAGATCAGGAAGTGATTTAACCTCAGACCGGGGGGGGGGGGACCCCCACATTATGGTTCAGAATAAGGGTTTGCTGGAAGCCTGTGTATTGTCTATGATAATATCAGCAGACCGCAGTGTTAACCCTGCAATATTAAACAGGATTAACAGCACAGCAACCCTCCTCAAGTGTAGTGCTCAGTCAGTACCCACACATAAAAGCTGCTGTTCTTTCAAACTTTTCATTCAGAATGGGTTTTTTTCCTGCACAAGCATAACACACTGATGTTGTAATTTGTTGGATTTGATGTTGGATTTGGTCCTAAGTAATGCCCAAGACCTGGTGAGAGATGTAAAAGTGATTGCACCACTTGGGAACAGTGACCATAATGTTATTGAGTTCAACATTTGTATATATAGGGAGTTGCCCAAAAAGACCAACACAACGACTTTTAACTTTAAAAGGAGTAACTTCTCTGATATGAGGGGACATGTGAGGAAGAAACTGAAAGGAAAGGGAGAAAGTTTCAAAACCATTGGGGAAGCTTGGAGACTATTTAAAACTACAACCCTAGAGGCTCAGAAAAAATATATTCCACAGGTTAGGAAAGGCACAAACAGGTATAAGAAAAAGCCTAACTAACAAAGTAATGGAAGCTGTAAAAGGTAAAAAGGATTCCTTTAAGTGGTGGAAAGCTAGTCTCAGTGAGGTTGATAAAAGGGAATACAGGCTGTGGCAAATAAAATGCAAGTCTGTGATCAGGCAGGCAAAAAAGGAATATGAGGAGCATATAACAAAAAAATATAAAGACCAACAATGGCCCCGGTCACACTGGGGGAAAAGCAGTGAAGTGGTTAAATTTGCAGATGGCATGAAGTTGTTCAGGGTGGTAAGAGCCAGGGAGGATTGTGAGGCACTCCAAAGGAATCTGTCGAGGATGGGCGAGTGGGCATCAATGTGGCAAATGGGGTTTAATGTGGCAAAGTGCAAAGTGATGCACATTGGAGCCAAAAATCCTAACTATAAATACATGTTGATGGGGTCCAAACTGGGAGAGACTGACCAAAAGAGAGATCTTGGAGTCGTAGTAGATAACTCACTGGAAATGTCGAGACAGTGTGCAACAGCAATAATAAAGGCCAATGCTATGCTGGGGTTATTAGGAAGGTAACTGAAAACAAATCAGCCAGTATCATAATGCCCCTGTATAAATTGATGGAGCAACCTCATTTGGAATACTGTGTGCAATTCTGGTCACCATACCCCAGAAAGGATATTATAGCACTGGAAAAAGTGCAGGAAAGGGCAACTAGAGTTATAAAAGGGTTGGAACACTTTCCCTATGAAGAAAGGTTAAAGCTTGGAGAAATGACGGCTAAGGGGTGACATGATAGAGGTTTACAAAATTATGCATGGGATAGAGCAGGTAGAGAAAGAAGTACTTTTCCCCCCCTTTCTCACAATACAAGAACTCGTGGGCACTCAATG
>NW_015170911.1:93978-98030 GCF_001447785.1 Gekko japonicus | reverse complement strand
AGGGATCAGTACTTGGTCCACTGCTTTTTAACTTATTCATTAATGATTTGGAGTTGGGAGTAAGCAATGAAGTGGCTAAATTTGCAGATGACACAAAGTTGTTCAGGGTGGTGACAACCAGGGAGGATTGTGAGGCACTCTAAAGGGATCTGTCGAGGATGGGCGAGTGGGCATCAACGTGGCAAATGGGGTTCAATGTGGCCAAGTGCAAAACGATGCACATTGGAGCAAAAAATCCTAACTATAAATACACGTTGATGGGGTCTGAAATGGCAGAGACTGACCAAGAGAGAGATCTTGGAGTCGTAGTTGATAACTCAATGAAAACGTCAAGACAGTGTGTGACTGCAATAAAAAAGGCCAACACTATGCTGGGGATTATTAGGAATGCAATTGAAAACAAATCACCCAGTATCATAATGCCTGTGTATAAGTCGATGGTACATCCTCATTTGGAGTACTGTGTACAGTTCTGGTCACCACACCTCAAAAAGTATACTATAGCATTGGAAAAAGTGCAGAAAAGAGCAACTAGAATGATAAAAGGGTTGGAACACTTTCCCTATGAAGAAAGGTTAAAGCGCTTGGGGCTCCTTAGCTTGGAGAAACAACGGCTGAGGGGTGACATGATCGTGGTTTATAAGATTATGCATGGGATAGAGCAGGTAGAGAAAGAAGTACTTTTCTCCCTTTCTCACAATACAAGAACTCGTGGGCACTCCATGAAATTGCTGAGTGGTCGGGTTAGAACTGATAAAAGGAAGTACTTCTTCACCCAAAGAGTGATTAACACATGGAATTCACTGCCACAGGAGGTGGTGGCGGCTATAAGTATAGACAGCTTCAAGAGGGAACTGGATAAACATATGGAGCAGAGGTCCATCAGTGGCTATTAGCCACAAGGTATAGATAGGAACTCAGAGGCTGGGGCATGTGGTGCACTGTATTCTTGGTGTTTGGAAGGGGCAACAGTGGGAGGGCTTCTAGTGTCCTGGCCCCATTGCTGGACCTCCTGATGGCACCTGGTATTTTTGGCCACTGTGTTATAGAGTGTTGGACTGGATGGGCTACTGGCCTGATCCAGCATTGGCTTATCTTATGTTCTTATGTAACCCTGTGCTACAGATAAGCTGCAACCTGTGCACAGTTCCTAGCAGTGACTGCATCAACCTCATAGTATTCAGGTAGCAAGCTCCAAGGTCTTACGGGAAGGAGAACCTTCAACTTTCCACTTTGCATTGCAGTGTGAATGAAATCTGAAGAACTGGGAATCGGCAAATGTCTTCTTTTTCTTTCTTTTCATGTTTATTTCTGTTTGTTGCCATCAGTCTCAGTTCTCTTTCCATAGTTGATTTTGTATATTGTTGGTTTTGTTTATTGGTGTATTGTGTGCAGATTTTGTACAACTTTGTATATGGCTTGTATGGTATTCATACATACCATTTGTTGTATTAGAGTGCTGGCTTTTTGCTGTGAATAAATTTGTTGTTGTTGTTGTTCATACATACCACGGGTTGGATCCCACAGATTTATTCCTTTAAGAGTGCTTTCCCTGGTGCAAGGTGTGTTCCAGATGATGCAGGAGACTCTTCCACTAGCAGAAGAACATTTTCCATCAAGAGTGGACACCAAATTCTCTAGCTTTTCTAGGTTCACTCACTTTATTTCTGGCCTACTGAAGTCTGTTTATCTATTATGTAGGTATGTGCTGCCAAGTCACAACAGACATATGGTGATCCCAGCAAGGGGCTTTCAGGGCAAGTAAGAAGCAGAGGTGGATTGCCATTGGCCTCTTTTGCAAAGTCTTAGGTCAAGGGTGGCCAAACTGTGGCTCCCAGCAGTGCGGCTGGGGAAGCAAAGGGGAGGCATGCCTCCCCAATTGGTCTTCCCTTTCCTAATCAGTCTTCCCCTTCCTGGGTAAACTTGAGATGGGGGGAGCAGAGAAAGAAAGCAACTTTAAATTTGAATGTGTTCTTCAGGACCCCCCCCCACTGACCAGCTTGGAGAAGGCATATGTCTCTTTAAATCCCTACTCCCAGGTAAGTCAGCTGTTGTGGGGGTCATGAAAGATATATTTAAAGTTGAAGTTGCTTTCTTTCCACCTTTCTCTCCCTCCCTACTCCATCTATTTGCTTTCTTTCCACTTTTTCTCTCTTTCTCCCCTCCCTCCCCATCTAAAGTTAAATATCATTATCAATATCTGTTTTTACCCCTTTTGTTTTTATTTTTGGCAGTCTCATTTAATGTTAATAAAAAGCAAATTTGCATATTTTTCAATAAAAATGAGTGGGTTATATTTGTTCACGTCTTGTGGTTCTCAAACATCTGATGTTTATTCTATGTGGCTCTTGTGTTAAGCAAGTTTGGCCACCACTTTAGGCGGTGGTATTGGATGCAAGTACCAACCCTGCTTAGTTTCTGAGATCTAATGAGATTGGACTATACCATGCCACCTTCCCTCCTATTACTCTAAATAATAATAAACGTTGTAATCAAAGTAAAAGTTTGCAGTGTAAAGCCTTAAACTTGTATCTAACAATGGCTTGATTTTTCTTATATTCTTGACTGGACAGATTGTCATGAAGTTTCACAGCTAAATTCCTTTGGAACTGAATGTGTGAAAAGGCAGGTTAGTTTACAAAGGGTGTGTGACTGACTTTTGTTGGATTAATAATTGTTATGGGCTATACATACCTCTGTCAGTACTAACCTGCTGATAGACTGTTTAGATGATAGAATGCAAAGGTACATAGAAGACAGACCACAGTTTACCTGCATAGTCTACATAGTTGATTTTGGTAGACTGTCTACTCCTCTACTTATTGCTGGGATTCTATCAAAAAATGAAGGAATAACTCGACCTGGATCTGATCCAGCAAGGTGTTTATTATATTCCTCAACAAGAGTGTCTATTCAAAATCATTTAGCACAAATTAGTGATTGCCTTTATCCTGAGATCTTGAGTATGCATTCTAGCTTTGAAATTTTAAGAAACAGTGGACCCATGGGGCATCTAACAGGAACAAAAAAGCAGGCTGTGCAATAATGTAGTTGGTTCTGACATAGAAATAGTATTGCAAGCTAATTTAACATTTTTTAAAAAACCTCATAGAAATAAAATGGTGCAAAATTAACAAGCTTGCTTTCAGTCAGAAGTTTGCAGGGGTTCATTTGTTTATTATTCATTACTCATCTCAGCCCCAAATGCACTGAAAGCCATTTGGCAAACAAATACTACCACAGCCTCAGCTCCCAGCACTCCAATATGGGAATAATAATGCCACCCTAGTTCACAGAGCTGATATAAGGATTACAGAGATCACGTATATGAAGTGCTCTGGATCTAGCAAATGTTCTGTAGAAATACTTGGTATGCTGGTAATTTCACATCCTGAATGCCATTATCTTTCTCCTATTGTGCCATGTGAAGGGACCACTCTGAGTTATAGTTGGACATTCCCATTACTCCCTTTTATTAATGGATTTAAGTATGTGAAGTAGAGAGGTGGGACCAGACAAAAGGCCACCAAGCAACTGGAGAAACTCACTTCCCAAACTAATAGGCCCTGGAGATCTGTTGCCCCATCTTCACAAAAAGTGAAGACAGTGTGAACAGAAACAGTGGGTGGATGTTTGGTGTACTTTAAGCATACCCTGTCACTGGAAAAGACAATAATGCTAGGAAAAATTGAAGGCAGCAGGAAAAGAAGAGGAGTCAATATGAGGTGGGTTGACAATCAAGGAAGCCACGGCCCTCAGCTTGCAAGACCTCAGCAAGGCTGTTAATGACAGGACGTTTTGGAAGTCATTAATTCATAGGATCAGAGGTCGATTCGGGGGGGTTCGTGGGGGATCGCCGTTCCCCCGGGTGAGGTGCGGGGGGCGGGGCACATGACGAAGCCCCGCCCCCTGCTTCCGGCCGCCCCGCTTCCGGCCCTCATTCAGCCAGGAGGAGGCAGGAGAAGAGGGAGGGTAAGTTGCTTCCTCCCCACCTCTCCCCACCCTGCCTGCCTGGGGCCAGGGAGGGCCTTCGCGGGGCTTCCTTGCACTCC
>NW_015170911.1:85741-93692 GCF_001447785.1 Gekko japonicus | reverse complement strand
AGCTGTTTTTTCTCCCTGGAATTGCCTAGCCAATGTTCCCTCTAAGCTGTGGAGTCTTGGAGCAAAATTTCTACTTTGTGAGCCACTGGCATTAAAGCTGTGAGCGAGTGATTTGGCTACTGCATCAGTTAGTTTGCCTCTGGAGCCCTCCTTCCCGAGTGAAGAGAAAAATATGTGAGCCAGAGGCTTAAAAGCTGTAAGCTAGCTCACACTAACTCAGCTTAGAGGGAACACTCCTGGTAACTGGAATGTGAATAGCTACATATTTTGTATTTCATCTATTACCAAACAGCTTTCCTTTTTGGCACTCTGGTACTAGGTCTTCACTGATGTGCTTGTTGTTGCTTTTCTCTCAACAAACCAGTTACTGAAAATAGATAAAATTGTGTTGAACTTCTATCCTTTTTTAACTGACATGGGTGGTTTGCTTGTTTTCCCCCACATGTGCCATCAGATAGGCTCGCCAGCTCTGAGTTGGCAATACCTTGGAGATTTTGGGGGTGGAGCCTGAGTGGTGGGTTTAGATTCAGAGGAATTAGCTGTGTTAGTCTGTTGCTGCAAAATAGTCCAAGAGTTCAAGTAGCACCTTTAAGACTAACAAATAGCACCTTTAAGACTAAGACTAACTGAGTGGTGGGTGTGGCCTTATGACACACTTCCGGTGATGTCAGGGGGTGTGGTATATGCTAATGAGTTATGCTAATGAGTCCCCCTAGCTTTTTTTCTACGAAAGGACCCCTGCATAGGATCACCATAAGTCAGAAGTGAACTGATGGCACTTAATGCACACGCATCATACCATTCCACTGTCTGTCTCTATTCTAAGTTGCTAAAGCATCTGCAAACTTCTTGTGACACTGTGCCTTCACATTGCAATCCAATGTGGCAGTAATTTAGAGAGCTCTGCACCTTGTAGTATTTTCTGCTCCCCTCCCCATCCTGCTCCCTGGTGGGAGACAGATGCGTTGTCTCTAATTATTCACTGATTGGCATCAGGAGATATATTAACATAATTGGCACATTTGTTCTAATTAACAGAGGGAACCTGCCACATGTCACCCCACATGAAATGTGAGACCAACAGCCCTCTGCAAGTGTGTGTGGGGGGGGTAGAATTCCAACCAATGTCACAAGCGCTACCTTGAAGCCCTAAACAGGTCTCTATTCCGGCTGATGTTAAAAGAATGCACGTCAATATGAGAACAGATGAAACACAGGGGTTTTTTTTAGTAAAGGTAAAGGTTTCCTTGCTTGAAAGCCATTCGAATCCGACTCTAGGGTTGCAGTGCTCATCTCCGTTTCAAAGCCACAGAGCCAGCGCTGTCCGAAGACGCTTTCCGTGGTCATGTGGCCGGCATGACTAAACACCAAGGTGCACGGAACGCTGTTACCTTCCCACCAAAGTGGTACCTGTTTATCTACTAGGAATTTCTTGCTTTCAAACTGCTAGGTTGGCAGGAGCTGGAACTAGAGACGGGAGCTCACTCCGTCATGCGGCGCACTCGGGTCTCAAACTGCTGAACTACCGACCTTCCACAGCCTGCAGTTCAGCGTCTTGACCACTTGAGCCACCGCAGCGCCAGACTTGACAAATAAAAAGTATACAGACCAAAAATTGATGATTAGAGTTCCAACGTTCTGCATGTAAGGCACTGTGGGCTTTTGGCTGAGGCAATGTTTGGAAAGGCAACACTCCACCAGGCTTTTGGCTGAGGACAGTGACAGGTACCCTCTTATTTGGCACTCCCTCCCTCTCCTCACACTTTGCCTTCTCCTGCTTGCGGGCCAGTAATGCACATTTTAATGTTCTTAATCCTAATTTGACTGTTTTATTTTTTTGTTTATATTGTATTTTTTGTTGTTGTCAACCACCCTGAGCCCTGTGAACTGGGAAGGGTGGTATATAATTTGAATTTTTAAAGAGATAACGAAATAAACATTTGATCAAGTAGTCAATAAGATCAACCAATTAATTTTTCATCTTTAAATTGCTTTTTAAAAATATAAATACTTATAAAATCCAAGGGTTACAGAAGCAATTTTAGAAGACAACCAGAAAGCCGGTGTAGTAGAGTGCAGGTCTAGGATCTGGAAAACCTGGGTACAAATCCCCACTCTGCCAAGGAAGCTTGCAGGTGACCATGGGCCAGTCACACACTCTCAGCTTAACTCACCTCACAGGGTTGTTGTGAGGATAAAACAGAGAAGGGAAGAATGTCGTCAGCCACTTTTAGTCCCCCCACTGGGGAGAAAAGTGGGTTACCAGTGAAGTTCAATAAAAGAATAGAGCTCGGTGGTTGGCTACAAAGTTAAAATGGCTTAGGAGCAAGCCAAGCATAGAGGCTCCTGTTGCACTATAAAAAAGCTCTTTAGGGGGCATTCAATTCAGATCAATCCAGCAGCACTAAATATGTGTATCAGCTCATCTGTTGCCTCCTTCCAACTTTTGCTGGGCAAAAAGAGGGAGTTGCTGTGGCAGTTTCTCTAGAATATTTTTGCGCCAGTAATCTTAGAGCAGAGCTGACTCTAGCAGCCACATACGCACTCTCTTAGGATTGCCAGCTCTCTGACGTTGGCAGGAGACCTCCAGGCTATCTGCCCTGTTGCCCACCAGAACCTCAAAGGCTGGCAAAAGAAAAATGGTGGCAAAATTGGGGGTTGATACATGGACATTGTGCCGGTGTGCAACATCACTTCCTGTGAAAACTGGAAGTGATGTCATAATTTCAGGGGCAATCTAGGATTTGGCAACACGTCTACGGTTTTTGTAAATTCTAGAGCCTGCCCCTCAATGTCCAGACATCACTTCAAGTTTTTGCCAAAAGTGACATCATGTCGTCGTCCCCCCAGTGCTTTCTGGGATTTCAGGCTATGACCTGGCAACCCTATAGTGTCTCCTGGCTAGAGTTGCTAGCCTACAACTGTGGTCCCCGGGAGCTGTTGGGGGTGTGGAGCCTGGGAGAAGGAAGTGGTGCCATCATGTTTCCAGTGATGCAGGGACACTCTGGTATGTGGGCAAAAACTCTATGTCAGAAGTCATTTTTACCTTAGAGATTTTGCCCAAATACCAGAGCATCCCTGCGCGATGATGCCATTTCCAGTGCATGCTGGAAAATCACCATGTAGCTGGCAATGCAGGTCTAGGCCTAGTTTTCCTGCCGGTAAGCCCCCTGCCAGCCAGCTGATTGATGCTGGGGGAGGGGACCCAGGGCAGGGGATTCCCCACTCCTGGCAGGGGCGGGCAACTATAACTGTAACATTGTCCCCCCCATCTTTTTTCTGCTGCCCAGTAGATGGATCATAGGCAATGAATGAAGCAAGCACTTAACTTATTTTATAAACAGGACAACCTTCAAAATATAAAAGAAAAGTGTAAATCATCTTTTGATGAGCATAGATATTCCTAAATGATTTTCTGTTTCTAACCAAAACATCACTTGCCTGCTAGCATTCTAGATGGGATCACAAGGGAATAGAGAAACCATTACATTAAAAGACACAGCAATCCCATAAATGGCAGTGGTGAGCAAACCACTGACATATTGCTGAGTTATCATTATCTTGCTATGTGCTGCCAATAAGGAGAGTGTGTTTCCCTCCTGTAGAAACACTTTTCTTAATAGCACATATGTCTAGTTTACAGTTTGTCTATCAGGATTAACTCAGTGTCAGCTCTGCAATGCTATGCAAATCCTTAATGTTGAGGCTAAAAGGAGGCTATAGCAAGAGGGCAGTGGAATAAGAAGGCAGTAGACAGCTGTGGAGCCACCAAGGTTAGAAGGGAAGTAATTGACCTGGGAAACAAAGTGTGGAGGAAACAGATGACAGGGGACAGGAAGCTGGGGTGGGGCCAGGGAGATCTTGGAATGGGGCTAGATAAAGGATGGCTTTTTTTTAAGAAATAGGGGGAGGGAAAGGGCTGAGGGGAGATGAGGGAGGGGACAGAAGCTGGGAGAGAAGAGGGCCTGACAGGAACTGAGGTTTGAGCCTGAACTAAGACAGAAGCTAGGGGCTGAGGAAAGGAATGAAGAAACAGCCCCAGGAAAAGTAGGAGGGAAGCACAGAGCAAAAGTCAATCAAGTGGGGCACAAACAGATAAGTGTCTAGAAAAAGGAGGAAGAGGTAGGTGAAGAGTGGCAATGTAGGACAATGCAGCCTATGAAGGCAACGGCAGGCAAAGAGTTCAGGATGGGGAGAAGCGGAGGGCAAGGGCAAGGAAAGCGAAGCAATGCCATCTGGGTGTAGGGCACGGAAGCTGTGACTGGTACTTGCCCGTGTACAGGACTGGAGCCTGCCTTGGACCTCCTTTCCATTTCCATCCCCACCATGACATAGCCCAGTGGTTCCCAATTTTTTTTTTTTTTTGGTATGATGACCCACAAGTACAAATTTACTTGGTATGGTGACCCAACCAGGGCCAGCCCAAGGCTTTTTAGCACCCAAGGCAAACTATGACTTTGTCAACCATCTCGACCAGCACTGCATTTGCTACAGCAGCTAACTAGATGTTGTTGAGAGAACCACAAACATCACACAAAGGGTGCAGCTGCCCCCTTTGGTGTAGTTTGGTGTAGTGGTTAAGTGCGAGGACTCTAATCTGGGAAAACCAGGTTTGATTCCCCACTCCTCCACTTGCAGCTGCTGGATGACCATGGGCAAGCCATAGTTCTGTCAGAGCTGTTCTCTCAAGGACAGTTCTCTCAGAGCTCTCTCAGCCCCATCTACCTCACAAGGTGTCTGTTGTGGGGAGGGGAAGGGAAAGGAGTTTGTAAGCTGCTCTGAGACTCCAAGTGAATGGCGGGGTATAAATCCAATATCCTCCTCCTCTTTACAACTACTATCATAAAGTTACTAGTTGCTGGACAGATTTCCCCTCCTCATTGTTGTAAAGGGAGGTGGAAGGTGAGAATGTAAGATGTTTATAAGGAGGACGAGAAAAGGAAGAATAATGCAAAAGGCAGGTGTGTTCATTAGGGAGGGCTGGCCCACGACTAGGGTTAACATAAGAACATAAGATTTTAATATTGAATTTTTGTAGTTTTATTTGGTTTTAAAATTGTAGTGAATTATGTTGTTGTAAACCGCCCTGAGCCCTGTGTAAGTGGGAAAGGGTGGTCAAGAAATCTAATGAAACAAACATACATATATAAGATAAGCCAATGTTGGATCTGGCCAATGGCCCATCAAGTCCAACACTCTGTCACACAGTGGCCAAAAATACCAGGTGCCATCAGGAGGTCCAGCAGTGGGAGGCAGGACACTAGAAGCCCTCCCACTGTCCCCCCCCAAGCACCAAGAATACAGAGCACCTGTAGCCCCAGACTGAGAGTTCCTATCTATACTTCGTGGCTAATAGCCACTGATGGACCTCTGCTCCATATGTTTATCCAATTCCTGCTTGAAGCCGTCCAGGCTTGTAGCCCTCGCCACCTCCTGTGGCAGTGAATTCCATGCGTTAATCACTCTTTGGATGAAGAAGTACTTTCTTTTATCCATTCTAACCTGACTGCTCAGTAATTTCATGGAGTGCCCACGAGTTCTTGTATTGTGAGAAAGGGAGAAAAGTACTTCTTTCTCGACCTGCTCTATCCCATGCATAATCTTGTAAATCTCTGTCATGTCACCCCTCAGTAGTTGTTTCTCCACGCTAAAGAGCCCCAAATGCTTTAAACTTTATTCATAGGGAAAGTGTTCCAACCCTTTTATCATTCCAGTTGCCCTTTTCTGCACTTTTTCCAATGCTATAATATCCTTTCTGAGGTGGGGTGACCAGAACTGCACACAGTACTCCAAATAAGGAGGCACCATTGATTTATACATGGGCATTATGATACTGGTTGCCAACCTCCCACTATTACAACTGGTCTCCAGCTGACAGAGATCTGTTCACCAGGAGAAAATGGTTGCTTTGGAAGATGGACTCTATGGCCCTGTATCCACTGAAGTCCCTCCCCCTCCCCAAATCGCACTCTGCACAGGCTCAAAATCCCCAAGTATTTTCCAACCCAGAGCCGGCAACCCTATCCACTTTCAGAAGATTTGTGACCCACTTTTGGGTTCCGACCCACAGATTGGGAAACACTGACATAGCCAATAGTGTTCCTACGTCTCCCCTCCCCCTGCCTGCTTACACCTGCCAGAACATAATCCCCCCTTCCATATGTCACAAAGCACTGTAAATGACAAAGCCACTTCCCACCCATTCAATATTCAGAGCCATCTCCCTGCTTTAACTCCCTTCGTAGAAACTCTCTCTCTCTTTCCTGAGCAGAAGCTAAAACACCACCAGGGCAACGAGTCACCTGCATGGAAATGCATACACGTAGGCACCGGCGTAATCTGCGTGGGGGCTCCGGGGCTGGAGCCCCCCCCGAAATTTCCTAGAAGCTCCGCCCACCAGGCAGAGGCAGCGTGCTTCGGGGCGGGGTGGGGGCTAGGTGAGCCTCGGCGCGCCTAGGCCATGGTTACTACCCCGTCGCTGGAGCCCGGATTTTGTTAGCGGGCGCCTCCGGGTTTGGGGGGAGGAGGAAAGAGCGCTCGGGAGCACGGCCGCCCCCCCAGCAGACTCTGGAAAAGTTGGCGAGGAGGGAAGCCTTCGGTGGGCCGGCGGAGCGGGAAGCCCCGTCGCTGGAGCCCGGATTTTGTTAGCGGGCGCCTCCGGGTTTGGGGGGAGGAGGAAAGAGCGCTCGGGAGCACGGCCGCCCCCCCAGCAGACTCTGGAAAAGTTGGCGAGGAGCAAGAAAAGCCTTCGGTGGGCAAGCGGAGCCAGCCGGCGTTCCAAACAGAGGCTGCCAGGGGGGCGGAGGGGGGAGGCTGCTGCTGCAAACCGGCAGCTGCTCGGGTGGGGGCTCTCATTTCCTGTGGGCAGCCTGCTTTCCAAAGCGAAACCCGGGGCCAAGATGGCCTTGCCAGAAGCGCCCCTTGCTGAGCGCTGCAAACGTTCGAGGAAGCCCCGCGCAGCCAGCCGTGCAAGCGGCACCAGCCTCGGGTCGCTTTGCAAGTGCCGGCGATGCCGCTCCAGCGACGCCCTGCTGCAGCCGGAGGGGGAAGCAGCCGTCAGTCAAGCCGGGCAGGGCCCGTAGTTGTGGAAACCAGGCGCGGAGCTCTCTCTCTCCCTCCCCTTCCTCCCTCTCTCTCTCTCTCTGAAAGAGCTGTGACTGACCCAAGGTCACCCAGCTCACTTTTGAACACCTTTTTAAAAATTGTGTGTGTGTTACCCTCACAACAACCCTGTGGGGTAGGTTAGGTAGAGAGGGGGAGATTTGGCCCGGGGTCACTCAGCCAGCAGAGTGAGAATACAAACCTGGGTCTCCCCACATCAATCTGCAACTCTGACCACTGTGCAGTGCTGCCTCTACTGATCTGTAATGTTCCAGAGGTGTTGTAATGTAATACTCAGTTTCTCAAACAAGTGTATGCCTGTCTGTTGGTCCACTTAGGAGTCTTGATCCTGGTTGTGTGGTGGGCTAGTTGTGGCAAATGGTAGGGAAGCTCAGTATTTCTGTATACAGTTGTAGGGGCTTTATTGCAATGTGCTATGGCCTGATATTATGTTCTTATTCCAGTGTGGAGTGTGTGTGAGGCAATGGAAGCTGAGTGATAGGGTCTCTCCAAGTGATTGCCAGAAGAGAGATGCGTCCTGGTCTTGTGTCTTACAGATAATCTTACAAATAGTCCTTTGCATTTATATCATGCTTTCAACCTGAAAAGGATCATAATGCTGCTTGTGTGAATCACGAGAAGTAGAGCAGGAAGGGTTGCATCAGTGCTTAGTTCTTGTGGCCCCTTCTTACACGCCCAGGGAAATGCTGATCACCACTCTGGGGCCAGGAAGCAATTTTTCTCCAGGCCAGTTTGGCCCCCAGTGATCCTGGAGGGTTTTTTTTTATCATATTCTGGGTGTGGAACAGGGGTCACTGGGGTGTGTGGGGGGTATTGGTGAATTTCCTGC